>NC_054707.1:64500128-64505581 GCF_016097555.1 Gigantopelta aegis | reverse complement strand
CATGTTTCCTCTAAGACTACGTGTCCGAAACACCAAGTTTGACATTACAAATCAATGTATGTAGCATGTTTCCTCTAAGACTACGTGTCCGAAACACCAAGGTTGACATTACAAATCAATGTATGTAGCATGTTTACTTCCTCTAAGACTACGTGTCCGAAACACCAAGGTTGACATTACAAATCAATGTATGTAGCATGTTTCCTCTAAGACTACGTGTCCGAAACACCAAGGTTGACATTACAAATCAATGTATGTAGCATGTTTCCTCTAAGACTACGTGTCCGAAACACCAAGGTTGACATTACAAATCAATGTATGTAGCATGTTTCCTCTAAGACTACGTGTCCGAAACACCAAGTTTGACATTACAAATCAATGTATGTAGCATGTTTCCTCTAAGACTACGTGTCCGAAACACCAAGTTTGACATTACAAATCAATGTATGTAGTTTCAAGACTACGTGTCCGAAACACCAAGTTTGACATTACAAATCAATGTATGTAGCATGTTTCCTCTAAGACTACGTGTCCGAAACACCAAGTTTGACATTACAAATCAATGTATGTAGCATGTTTCCTCTAAGACTACGTGTCCGAAACACCAAGTTTGACATTACAAATCAATGTATGTAGCATGTTTCCTCTAAGACTACGTGTCCGAAACACCAAGTTTGACATTACAAATCAATGTATGTAGCATGTTTCCTCTAAGACTACGTGTCCGAAACACCAAGTTTGACATTACAAATCAATGTATGTAGCATGTTTCCTCTAAGACTACGTGTCCGAAACACCAAGTTTGACATTACAAATCAATGTATGTAGCATGTTTCCTCTAAGACTGCGTGTCCGAAACACCAAGTTTGACATTACAAATCAATGTATGTAGCATGTTTCCTCTAAGACTACGTGTCCGAAACACCAAGGTTGACATTACAAATCAATGTATGTAGCATGTTTCCTCTAAACACCAAGGTTGACATTACAAATCAATGTATGTAGCATGTTTCCTCTAAGACTACGTCAAAGTAAACAAGTACAATTTAAGAAGAAAACAAAGCATTATAACAAATTAGCAGTGTCAATAAGGACGTCCTACAGCTGCTAAAACAATGGACTGGCAAGGTGTTAGTGAGCTATGGCACTAAACAAATCGGGGTCTTGGCGTCACTTTTGTAATTTTATTTTTTAAAATCAAACTAGGTCCACAATATTACGTTGACTTCGAATTCTCACTGCTGCTGATAAAACACGGCAGATTAACCCCTCGTTTCGCCGGCAAAATTAGGGCCTAAATTGTATTCGGGCGAATGGTAATAATGATTCGGTCTTTTTTTCTGCAATTTTGTATAGCATTGGATGGCAGGAGGCAAACAATTTTGTTTTGATACATTATTTTTCTGTTTTATTCTTTTAGCTTTGGTTTAATAAATAAAAGGTCATGCTGTATTGAACCACATTACACTCACACCCGTGCGATCTTGTACCATGAATCAATGAATGAATACATATTTAACGACACCCCAGCACAAAAACAGAGATCGGCTGTTGGGTGTCAAACAAACACGTACCATGAATGTCGTACTATGACAAGGTTTCGCCACCACACCGTATGCTTATTAACGTTACCTTTTGGGTTCTGGGCAAACAGGTCTGAGAACTGTATCTCTTCTTGCTCCTCAATAGCGATGGGCCCGTTCGGCTGTTCGGTCAGGTCTGACGTATCTTCTGTGACGTCGTCCTCGCCATCGTCTTCATCCTCCTGCTCGACGTCGTCGTCGTCGTCGATGGCGTCGTAGACTGGATAGGCGTGTCGCTTCCAGACGCTCTTGCTCTGCGTCTCCCTGATCTCGAAGTTCTCCGGCTCGTCGATGGTGATCACGGTGCCCGTGGCGTTCATGCTGGGCAGGTCCATCTCGTCCAGGTCCTCGTGCTCCGGCAGCAGACCCTCGCTCACCCTCTCCAGATCTGTACACAGAACACACAGCGACACTAGTGGTAATGATAATGCTAACAACAACAACAACAACAACACTAGTTACATTGCTAATAATAATGCGTATAATAATGATGATGATGCTCTTGCTACTAGTACTGCTGCTGCTGCTTTTACTACTACTACTACAACTTCTGCTGCCGCTGCTACTACTACTAGTACTGCTGCTGCTGTTGTTGCTACTAGTGCTGCTGCTGCTGCTGCTGCTGCTACTACTACTACTACTACTTCTGCTGCTGCTACTACTATTAGTACTGCTGCTGCTGCTGTTGCTACTACTACTACGACCACTACCAATAATAATAATAATGATGGTGGTGATGTGATGATGATGACAACGATGATGATGATGACGACGATGATGGTGATGATGATAAGAAGAAGAAAAAGAAAGAAAGAAAGACGAACATCACCGCCAATACAATGATGATGATGATGATCATCATCATCATTGTTAGAATGATACCAATGAACTATATCCCGTCCCTTCTTCTTACACCATTGGTATTTTTACCTAAATGGCGTTTATTACGTCAGTCGCCACTTAACCTCGCCTGTCCTGGTTTTGGAGGGGTGTGGAGGTATGTGTCACCAGATTAGACTAGCAGCATGCATTTCAGATTCCGCCAATTTTCGTGTGTGTGTGTGTGTGTGTGTGTGTGTGTGTGTGTGTGTGTGTGTATGTATATATATATATATATATATATATATATATATATATATATATATATATATATATATATATATATATATTATATATATATAATGTTTATGGCGAACCTCCGACCCGCAGTGGGAGACAGAGGCCACTCAACAACAGGGCCTCACATTTTCCTGTCTAAGGGTTTCAACTTCAAAGTACAGATTTCCAATGATCTATGAATCCGTAAAGATGGAAACCCGACAATTATCTTTTCATCGAGTTTACGGACCTGCTTCACAAGTGCAAAATCACTGCGATATAATACCGGGGGATTCCGGAATGCCATTGTCGCAATTAATTGGTCTCACTCCCCTTTTAATCCAGTTCACTTGGTGGTTCGGTTTGGGCGTGGCAGAATCGGGAATTTTTCGACAGGAATATATTATGTGTAAACCAGTGCTATTCAGAGATCACAGCACGGGGCGGCAGTGTTTCATTGGCAGT
The DNA here is from genome assembly GCF_016097555.1 of Gigantopelta aegis. Lineage (NCBI taxonomy): Eukaryota > Metazoa > Mollusca > Gastropoda > Neomphalida > Peltospiridae > Gigantopelta > Gigantopelta aegis. The sequence continues at coordinate 64,502,435 of NC_054707.1, read as the reverse complement.
GTCACTTTCTGCACAATGCACGGGGCAGTTTGACCCAGGTGGGTGGGGGGTCAGTGCGAGCAGCAGCGGGCGAGAGGCAGTCTTGACCAGGGGTCAGAACAGTGCAATAGCATTGATGTATTTTTGAGCAAGTTTACAGGAGGATTATCACTGGAAATTCAATTATTTACAGGTACACCAATGGTGCTTGTGCATAAATTAGTTGGATTTGGGACCTGTGTACAATGCAATCCACTAATGCTAAAACCATCATGCAGAAAATTATATTTATCTACATTTTACTTTGGTACACACCTTAAAATGAATTGTCAGACTAGATACATGTATATCATCCTCGCTTAGGAAAACGGAAATAATGAAAGAATGGATCTTGCAATAACCATTGATATTGCTACTAAATTAATTAAAATCTCCACCCCGTCCTAGTTTATGTGTTAACATATGGCAACATTATATCTTCAATACAAATGTTTATTCACTGTAAGCTTACACACAATTTCAGTGGTCGGCCTAAAGAATTTTCAAGTATGATCATTACCATCATCATCGTCGTCGTCGTCGTCATCATCGTCATCACCATCACCACCACCACCACCACCATCATCATCACACCACAACCACCACTACCATCATCATCATCATCACCACCACCACCACCACGACAGTCTTCACCACCACCACTACCACCATCACCACCACCACCACCATCATCATCATCATCGTCATCGTCGTTGTCGTTGCCATCATCATCACCACCACCAGCACAATCATTAATTATTTATTTCGTAACAAACCAAAATATAAAAATAAAAACATCATTAAAAGTATACTGATTGAGCTGATTGAGCTGGGTGAGTCAGATTAGAAGAGGCAATATATTTTGTTTAAAGTTTGAAAATACCAGAATAACTATTTTGAAACTATTTAAAATGACTAGACAATGCAAGTCCAACTCACCATCAGTAAGTTGATGATTCTTGCGCTTGTTTCGATGTTCGACATATGACTTGAAACGCTCTTTCAGAATCCGATTATACATGGCATCGTCTGGTTCTTCATCATCTGTAGCCAAGTCGGCTTCAGTATCTGATTTCAGGTTGTCTTCAATAACATTTATTTCCTCATCAAGTGGATTTTGTTGCACATCCATGTATACTGGTGGCCCTGTTGCTGTTGTTTTGGTAACCAGTGGAATATATACGTTATCATCATCGTCGTCGTCATCATCATCATCATCATCCTCCTCCTCAACCACAGTAATGGGAGTATGTTTTATAGTACTAGCTACATCTATGACATCATCATCATCATCATCATCCTCGACCACTGATATGGGAGTATGTGCTATAGTCCTGGCTACATCAATGATATTTTCATCATCATCATCGTCGTCATCCTCGACCACAGTTATGGGAGTGTGTGTTATAGTCTTAGCTACAGCTATGACATTGTCATCATCATCATCATCATCATCATCATCGACCACAGTTATGGGAATATGTGGTATAGTCCTAACTACATTTATGACATTGTCATCGTAATCATCATCATCCTCGACCACAGTTATGGGAGTATGTGGTATAGTTCTAACTACATCTATGACATTATCATCGTCATCATCATCATCATCATCCTCGACCACAGTTATTGGAGTATGTGGTATAGTCCTAACTACATCTATGACATTGTCATCGTCACCATCATCATCATCATCATCATCATCCTCGACCACAGTTATGGGAGTATGTGGTATAGTCCTAACTACATCTATGACATTATCATCGTCGTCATCATCATCATCATCATCATCATCCTCGACCACAGTTATGGGAGTATGTGGTATAGTCCTGACTACATCTATGACATTGTCATCGTCATCATCATCATCCTCGACCACAGTTATGGGAGTATGTGGTATAGTCCTGGCTACATCTATGACACTGTCATCATCATCATCGTCATCATCATCATCATCATCATCAATCATTCTAATGATGGACCTCGCTTTCACTCTGCTATATTTAGGAGGTGAATGTATTGTTTCGTTTTTGATCTCCTCTTCATTATTCGATCTCCTCTTTCGATTTCTCCCCTGTCCTTCTCTATCCATTTCCTCATCCTGAAGAACGTCCAGCAAGATATCCTTGTACGTTGATTCACTGACCAAGTCATTGGTAAGACCAAAGTCATAATGTTCTCCACCTTGTGCTACTGTGTCCGTAATAGGATTAAATTTCCCTTTACTACGAGTTCCTGCGAGTTTTTTCCGATTAGCCTTTATCTGCGCTACAATACGAGCTGCAGTCT
>NC_054707.1:64295128-64497628 GCF_016097555.1 Gigantopelta aegis | reverse complement strand
TCCTTTGGGATACACCAACAACAGTCTTTGCAAGGGCGGGACGTAGCTCAGTGGTATAGCGCACGCCTGATGCGCGGTCGATCTAGGATCGATTCCCATCGGTGGGCCCATTGGGAATTTTCTCGTTCTAGCCAGTGCTCCACAACTGGTGTAACAAAGGCCGTGGTATGTACTGTTCTGTCTGTGGGATAGTGCATATAAACGATCCCTCGAAAAGAGTAGCCTATGAAGTGGCGAAAGCGTGTTTCCTCTCTCAATATATGTGTGGCCCTTAACCATATGTCCGACGCCATATATCCATCCATAAAACGTGCTGAGTACTTCGTTAAATAAAATATTTTGCTATAAGTTTGAATTATTTTTTACATTTATTCTCGCACCCTATACAGTACAATTAAACATGATATATATTTTCGCAGATGAAATATTTCAGCGTAATCCAATCATACTAAATGAACGCCTTGATCGTATATAGATTTGTTGAATAATGCTGACTTTTCAATTATCTTGTGTGGGTTTTTTTTAACTACGGCTATTTCGTGTGTGATCTTTTCAACACCTGGTCTAGACAATGTTATAGGAGACCCTCTACCGCCAAATAGGACACGTCTACCGAATAGCCGCAAGACTCTTTATATATGGACTTTCCAAATGACAGGACAGCATAAACCCCGACCGTTGATACCCACGTCTTTGGACACTGACTGATGGGGATGGGGGGGATAATCGACGGGTCAACTAATGTCGATTAATCCTAAATAATCCTTAATAAACTGTCGCATATACAAACAGCATGTACATATAGTTAAGTTTTGGAGACTTGAATTTAAATTTGCACTTTAGAGCTTTACCTGGACCATCTATAGTCTGTCCAAACCTCTAACAAAAATGGTGTGGGGTTTGTTTGTTTTTTTGTTTTTTTCTTCTTGTTGTTGTGTGTTTTTTGTTGTTTTTTTGTTTTTTGTTTTTAAATAATTTCAGTTTGGGGTAAAGTAATTAAAAAAGTTAAATTGTTGTGGAAATAAGATTTTGTTTACTATTTTTGTGTCCAATTTAGGAAAACAATTGGATCAGAAATAATGTGTGGTAAACTCCATAGCATGAAAAAGGCGTTCCCCGTGGGACGGACTATAGTATGTTTCCGTCTGTAGACCTTCTAGCTTTGTTCCATACACTTATCCAACTTTTAAACTGTGGACACCTACAATATAATACGATAGAACGTGTACATGTATAAGGATATACGTACTTGAAAACACATGAAGGATACATTCATCATACAAAGCAGCTTAGTAACACTTGATAGGCTTATTCTGTCGTCAACATTACACGCATTGGCTTAACCTTTTGTCAAACACCGACGTCTGCCAGTCTCGATAAACAGGATTGTTTCATCCCTATCCCATACCGTCAGTCGCTGGTGTCAAGAATCAGAGGTTGCATAATGACGAATCGCACGCTCTATGACAATTTGAAGTGTTTAAACAGACTGAGTCCGATACCCGAATATATCATCCTACACAATCTCCTTTGAAAGGAAGACGTGCTTAAGAGGATAAAATAAAAAAAATGAAATTTTATACGTGTCACTTTCCGCCCAAGCATTATATTCAACATTACAAAAATAGCCACGGTTATTCATTTTGAGACGGCGTCACGCCCAAAGTGTTAAGTGTTTGTGAGGTTATTTTGGATTTTGAAAAAATATAACAGATCAAACAAAAATGTCCACCATTTTTCGTGTGCCATATTTACTAACCCGTTAATTAGTCGAATACCACCCTAGCTGAGCCTGGCATATGTAGACTGGCTAGTGTGAAAATCAGATAAAAAGAGACAGACAGAGTAGACAAGACAGACAAACAGACAACAAACCAGCCAGCCAGCCAGCCATACAGACAGACAGACACACAGAATGGTAAGTAAACAGAGAAGCAGACAAACATACAAAGAGGCCACCAGTCGGACAGACATACAGGCAAGAGAGACAGTCAACCAGCTACAATGACAGATACACCGACAGACAGACATACAAACATACAAGGAGGCAACCATTCAGACAAACAGACAAGACAGACAGCTTTGGGTTATGTATGTAATTAGAAAACATAAATAGCTGAAATCTGTCCTTAGGACAGTTTCTTTGAAACTTGCATATATATTAGCATAAACCTAGATAAATAATTACACGGTTAGTATATCAAAGACGGTGGAACCACGTGACAGAAACAAACAATTATTATTTGTCGAAGAATGTTTAAACTACAAATAATTATAACAACTGTTTGTGTGTTCGTGATTTTGTCGAAGATTGTATAGGGCGGAACTTATCCCAGTGGTAAAGCGCTTTCCCGATGAGCGGTCAGTCTAGGATCGATCCCCGTTTGAGAGCCCATTGAGCTATTTCTTGTCCCAGCCAGTACACCACGACTGGTATATCAAAGGCCGTGTTATATATAATACTGTCTGTGGGATGGTGCATATAAAACTTCATTTGCTACTAATGGAAAAATGTAGAGGGTTTCCTCTCTAAGACTGTACGTCATATTTGACATCCAATAGTCGATGATTAATACATTAATGTGTTCTAGAGGTGTCGTTAAACAAAGCTTTAAGTTTAAAATTTGCGCAGTGTCATAAATCATGGTGTGACATACAAAGAACTTAGAAGTTTTCACTTTTGTGTTTAACATTGTTGTGTATTTTGTGTATTTATCTGGGCGAGAACAGCACTTCCTGATGCAGTGTACCCACAAGTTCACATGTGAATACAATACGATTCAACTCTGGTTGTATACTACACGACACGACACATGTTCAACTGTAATAACGTTTCTTTTCGTTGTAGCCGGAAAAGAAAAGAAAAAACCAGCTTTAAAAATAAAATAAAGAAATTATTTTTATTTTTTTCTTCTTTAAAAATACAGTTTACAACAAACACTATTTTTGTGTGTTAGCTTGCAAAAAAGCAAAACAACAAATCAGAGTTCATTCTATTTGTATAATTCACGACACGACACATGTTCAATGTTGTAACAGGAAAAGAAAAAGAAAAAAGAAAAAGAAAGAAAAAACAACAACACACAAAACAAACAACAACAAAAACAGCTCTGAAAAAAAGAAAGAAATGAATTTCTCTCTCTCTCTCTCTCTTTTTTCTTCTTTGAAAACACAATTTACCACAAACACTATTTTTGTGTGTTTGTTTGTAAAGAAAAAACAAATCAGGGTTCACCGATGTTCTGGCGGTAACTAACCCAGGCATGGTTTAGACCTCATGGAGTTTATTTTCAAAACTATTAGTCAGTCGATGTAGATCTGTAGACGCGAGCAGTCCATGTAGATCTGTAGACGCGAGCAGTCGATGGTTGGTGTTTACGTGAAACCCAGCCCAGCACCAAAGTAACACCACCAACAATAGGCTGATTTCACACAAACAAACCAGATACGTGGGTTTACGGGTAGAGTGAGGGTGGAGGGGTGGTGTGGGTGTGGGTGTGTCACAGTTTATTTAACATGTCTGAGTCATTCAGCAATAGCGCACGCCAGATTTATTAACGTGATAATACTGCTCTGCTTTTAGAAATGTGACGTAAACTGATTCTCTATATGTGGGCGTCTTTTATTTCTTGTCTGGCGTAGTACTAGATCCGCCCCATATTCCGATCAGTAATTCTGAAATGATTAACCGCAAATCCAGATAAACCCAATCTGAATGACAAATCCGTTATCCGACATCGTATATCCGCACAATCTATAGTGATTGATTCCATGACCATCTATGTCGTGCCTCGCCTGGAGGAGGAAAACAGTTTGCTTTGTTTAACGACAACTACTAGAGCACATTGACAACATTATAATATTTAAAATGTGTCTTGAAATAGTTTTTCTAACAAACAACATACATGTATTATTGTGCATTATTTTAACAGTCGCAAGCATTGAATCTCCACGCTCAAAGGATATTCATTATTGTGTGAAACCAACAGGTATTTCCATGTAGTTATATCGACTGCGATGGATTAGGGCTGTTCTCTATTTAAAACCATACCCCATGACTGGTACATCAAAATCCGCGGTTTAGTCTATGGGAAATACATATAAAATACCCCCTACTACTTCCCGAAGGAATAGATTATGTAGCTGAAGCACTGCCAATCCCTCCCTCTCCATTTCCGTATCCCACCTTTCGCCCCTTTTTTATATCCCTCCTTCGACCTCTCTCTATCTGCCTGTCTGTCTCTATATATCTCCCTCATTCTCTCCCCCCACTTTCTCAATCTTTCTTTGTCGTTCTACTTCTCTCTCTCTCTCTCTCTCTCTCTCTCTCTCTCTCTCTCTCTCTCTCTCTCTCTCTCTCTCTCTCTCTCTCTCTCTTTCTCTCTCTCTGTCGGAGCGGGACGTAGCCCAGTTGTAAAGCGTTCGCTTGATGCGCGGTCTGTCTAGGATCGATCCCCGTCGTTGGATCCATTGGGCTATTTCTCATTCCAGCCAGTGCTCCGCAGCTGGTGTAACAAAGGCCGTGGCATGTACTATCTTGTCTGTCGGATGGTGCATATAAAAGATCCCTTGCTGCTAATTGAAAAGAGTAGCCCATGAATTGGCGACAACGGGTTTCCTCTCTCAATATATATGTGGTCCTTTACCATATGTCTGACGCCATATAACCGTAAATAAAATGTGTTGAGTGTGTCGTTAAATAAAACATTTCCTTCGTTCCTCTCTCTCTCTCTCTCTCTCTCTCTCTCTCTCTCTCTCTCTCTCTCTCTCTCTCTCTCTCTCTCTCTCTCTCTCTGTCTCTCTCTCTCTCTCTCAGGTCACTGTAGTTGAACATTTTCTGAGGTGACGTTAAAAGATTATTCCTTTCCTTTTCTATTGACACTTTTACTTTCTAAGAGACGACTGCTGTAACATAGACAATTTACTCTCATATGGAATTCACCGAGCTATACAAACAGGTATTTTCAAATTACAGTTCATTACTTTTATATCATATATTTGTCCTTTTTTGTTGTTGGTATTTTGGATGGCAAAAAATAAGAATAAACCCTATAGGATCAGTCATCCAAGTAATAAGTTAAGACCAGGATTTAAATCTTCACAAATAAACTAAGTATCAAATTAAATAATTAGATGCGTCCAGTCCTAAGGTCAATAGGTTTTTAAGGCGAGGTATCGACATATTGTTTGAAGTCGAGATGTTGCGGACAGCCCGAGGCCACAAATAAATGTGACAAGCGGGCGGGTGATAATTGACGTATTGTGTCCGTCACACTGGGAGCGCGTCTATTTGTAAAGCTGGGGGATGATGACGGTGGAGTGGGGGGATATACAACGGGATTTGAGACACACTGGTCAGTCGGAATGATGGCATTCGGCGTGGAGCTCCAGGTCGCTGACCTCCAGAGCCAAGGTCATTAACGTTACTGGTATCCATCTCATATTAGCTATCCAATGACATTACTTTAAAGCCGCACACCCTAGTTCCATCCAGCGAAAATAAATTATAATTTGGTTAATCTACAAACCTGTAACACACTTAGATCACGTTTTTATCAAATGGAGTGAAAAAGCAGGTTTTATATCGATAAATACCATGGGAATCCCCATGTCCCAATTGCTTGAAATAATTTTGAAAGTTTGTATTCTGATGTCACCGGTAGATGTCGCTCGAAGCACAACAATGCCTACGTCACGACAAATTTCACAGACTTGGGGTGCGTTCTTTTCACCTCTCCTGAACATGTTCCAACTGTTCTGTCCTGGTTGTATCCCCTCTCCAGATATCGTAGGACTTGGCAAAATTATTGGTTTTAAGGGTTTGTAACGTTTTGTATTGAGATACTTACTTGTCTGAACTTTATTGTTACTGAAAATGTTCACGAACTGTGAAGAAAAATCTCACAAATGAACAACAAATTGGATGTTGATTGCGCGGATTGTTTTCTCGTGCACGGTTCGTGCACGAGAAAACAAACCGAACCAAAATGATAACGGTCACGTGGTATACCAACGTCTGTGACATTGAAATGGAAATATCCCGTCTAAAAATAGATTAGACCTCGTCTGCTCAACGGTTTTTTTCTCAAACGTGCGCCCGTTTTTCAGAAATACGAAAAATGCATTTTGTGGTATTACAAACACCAGGATTACCAGGATTACCAAAAAACACTTCAGGTGAATGGAAATGTATATTCTAAATAATAAACGGTAAGCAAAGTGATATTTTATTGGTGAAAAACTGGGTTTAATAGCGAAAAACAACGCCGTAATGGTTAACAACTAGCCGTAACTAGGGTGTGTCCCTTTAACGTTAGGGCTGTTTTGCATAGTACAGTTTTTGGCGCTGTGCGGGCGCAGCAACAACAACAACAACAACAAAATCGATTATGTGGTTGTCAATAACGGCGTTTTCATTTGGGCTGCGAGGTTTTTTGGTAACCGTGTTCACACCACGTAGGTAAACCCGCGGAAAACTCCCCTTGACCAAAAAAAAAAAGAAAAAAAAAGAAAGAAGAAATATCCCATTCTTGCGAAAAACAGTCAGCGCACGACATCATGAACACGTCACAATCTATAATCAGCAGCAGCTCTATACACACACAAAAAAAAACTTCTAAAATCCCCCCTCCCCCCCAAAAAAAATAAATAAAAAAAATATCTTATACAAAATGAAAAGTATCTTCAACAGTTTTAAAAAAAATCAAAACCATCATCTGGAAGTAAAAGAATAAGTAACTTTGAACAATACAACATTTCTTTGCTGATCATAACTAAAAGTAGTTCCGTCACAAGAAGCTGTATTTTTGGTCAGTGACCAAAACTAGTCATCACAATCTTGCCAATATAAAAAGTGATTACAGGATAACCTATGAAAATCTGTTAGATGTTAGATGTTATATTCATTGATCTTCGTGCTCTGCTGTTATCAGGTAGACCGCTCTGCCGCTTGGTAAAGACACGGAACCAAGGGGAGGATGCTAAGGGCATGTACATGCTGTACATATCTCCAACTGAATATCGCAGTGTCTGGACATGTTGTGGTCGATGCTTCAGAGGAAGTCTACACTATATATAACATTGCACATTTATACCATAGTGCCAATTTAAAGCTGCTCTTTTATGAAGCTGCCAACCCTCGCATCTACCCCTGAGCTATATGTGTTGTTACCAGGTAGGCGAGGTAGTACACCTACTGTGAAATGACCTCACTGGTGTATACGCGCGTTCGGTTCCTTACACAGACTGTATTCCGTTTCGGAGATATTGTTGCAGGTATAATCGAAAATAATGCAAACAACACTTTGTATACCAACCGCTTGTATATATAGAGCACTCTATTTATTCCTTTTCTACATACAAATACAACATTCAATCTTCATATTTCAATTTCGATTTTTACAGACCATTGGTCTGACGTAAATGGTCGATTCTAAAATGATTATACAGCAAGATATACTTGACACTGTAGCTTACTAGTTTTTATACAGGTCAGTTTACACTACTATATTGTATGATTTGAGAGATACGTAAGGACCTCGGTGGCTGGTTAAGAGGTTTTGGGCAGGATTTAATGTATAATCATGAGATAGATGTATAGAACTTTGTCTTTTCCAATTACTCTAATGCAATGGGCTTCATCGTGATTGTTTAAAAGGGGTCGGATTTAATAAGGAACTAGTACATTTTAAAGCAAAGAACTACACACACACACACACACACACACACACACACACACACACACACACACATATATATATATATATATCTTTCTCTCTCTCTCTCTCTCTCTCTCTCTCTCTCTCCCCCCCCCCCCCTCCCTCTCCCTCCCTCTGTCACGCTGTGTGTATGTGCGTGTGTATCACGCACCCTACCAAATGTCCAAATAACAGTATGTTGGACACCAAATAGCCGTGGCTTAACAGATGCTGACGTGTCATTAAACCGATACTCCTATCATTCCTTAACACACGGGCTTTACTACACACGTATATCACTTGACGGCCATAAATACACGGACGGACTACATATATAACCTGCACGTTTTCACACAGTCAACAACAATAACATTTCAGTGCTTTGTTGAAATGAACCCCAAGAATTGTAGATTTCGCTTTACTTATGTAGACCCGGTCGTAAAATGGAACTCAATACTTGATGCAAGTCACCATGATTAATGGACGCCGCACGACGCTTCAGAAGTTAATATCTAGTGCTCTGAAATGACACACCGAGCTTCACTTGACTAGATCACTAGTATACTACGCGACACGGGACTTGACACCATAAAACGCAAAATGTAACATACGCAAGATAATATACCGTAAATCCTTGAATAGAGGCCTAGTATTGACACGTTAATAAAGAAAAGTAGTTTTTTAACGACACCGCTAGAACACATAGATTAATGAATCATCGGCTATTGGATGTCAAACATTTGGTCATTAGAGAAAGCCTGCTGCATTTTTCCTAATGCAACACGGGATCTTTTATATGCACTTTTCCACAGTCAGGAAAGGACACACCACGGCATTTGACTCGGTGTGTTGCGTTGGTTGGAACAACAAAAAGCCCATTCAGTTAAATGGATCCACCGAGGTGGTTCGATCCTGCGACGCAAGCACCTCAAGCAAGCACTCAACCGACTGAGCTAACTCCCGCCCCTGTTAAAGACTGCACAGAGAAATAGAAAATAAAATGTGTTTTAACGATGTCTTAATATATAGAGGATAATAAACGAGTTACCAGTTATTATCAAATTTATGTCCCAAGTGAAATAATTTTCAGTTGTCACGAGCTTTAGCTTTAGACAAATGAAAATTATTTCATGAGGGACATAAATTTGATAATAACTGGTACCGAGTTTGTTATTCTATTTATTACCTCAGCTACTTTTTCTCTAGAAGATTTTATTTTCGACGCACATGTATGCACGAAAGGCCAACCTGTATAGAAACGATGTAAACCACTTTGCGCACTTTTCTGAGAATTGCTATAACTTTGTAATTTAATCACGTTCATAAATAATTCTAAAAAACCAAAAGTGTTCTTTATTCTGCTACAAAATCTATAAGGAATTGCATTAAAATGACATTTTGTTATAAATTTACCACCAAAAATAGAGAGCCGTAAACGCAAACTCTTTAAACTACATGACGTCATTTTGTGTGTTTGCCAAATCGTGCTGACATCATATTTAGTACCGACAAGGTCATTGGTTTGTGAGCGTCAAATTGTCCAATAGTATTGTTCGTTAGACCAATGCAGAATATTTCTCACTGAGAAAATATGAAAAATATTTTCCCTGTTATGAGTGACCGCTGGAGTAATAAATTTTAACAATGGCGTTTTTGGTGTCTGTTATATGCTCGTTGCGGGACGTAGCCCAGTTGTAAACCGCTCGCTTGATGCGCGATCGGTTTAGGATCGATCCTCGTCAGTGGGCCCATTAGGCTATTTCTCTTTCCAGACAGTGCACCACAACTGGTATATCAAAGGCCGTGGTATGTGTTATCCTGTATGTGCGATAGTTGATATAAAAGATCCCTTGCTACTAATGTAGCGAGTTTCCTCTCTAAGACTATAATGTTTGACATCTAATAGCCGATGATTAATAAATCAATGTGTTTAGTGGTGTCGTTAAACAAAATAAACTTTAAACGTTTCTATTATATGCTTATTTTCACACTTCCTTTATGGAGAAAGAAAGAATATTCGCTGCATCCTCATAGGCTACGCTTATGGAAAAGCAGCGAGAGATCTTTTATACGTATGTTCTAATAGCTGAGATAAGCATTACCATGACCTTTGTTTTATCAGTTGCGGGAAAGTTTAGAATGGGCGGGGAAAACCAGCGTTCACCGAGGGGATAAACCTACGAACAATGAAAAGAAACATTTTAATTAATGACGAATTCAATACATTTTTCTTTACGGTTATATTGCGTCTGACATTTATAATTCTCAAAAATAACGAGAAAGGAAACCACTCCAAGGGCTACTCTTTTTTTTCGATTAGCAACAAGGGATCTTTTATATGGACATTATCTATCAACGATCTAATGTACTAGATCGTAGAAAAGGCTTAACATTTGAACCAATACACATTTACTTTTATTATTAAAAAAAACCCCTAACATATTTATTAATTGATTAAAACTATTTCCCTCCCAAAATTGTATTCAGTATTACCGTTATGAAGGAAAGATAAAGCTGCTACGTAATTCACGTTTTGCTCTCATTAATGGTTTCTTTTAGTTCACAAACAAACAAAATACAAACCATTTACATTCCTTTCTTTATGACATGGGTGGACCTGTGTGTCTCATTCAAGAGATGCGTTTCGTCTTTCTTGACACACTATTTCTACATGTTACAAAGTGCAGATCAAATTATTTTGTGCACGCGTCAAACATGTATACATGCAGGTGTTCATGTGACAAGCGGTGAAGGTTTACCCAGTTCTATTCTAATTTGACTGTTAAGTTGGCTTCGCCCACAGGACACAATAGGAAAATGTATCAGCATTCCCCATGGCTTTATTGCTTTATAATCTCCCAATACGGTCACATTACAGCCTCTGGATTAATCTAGAAATGTTTATTGGAGGGTGGTGATCGTATTCATGATGATGATGATGACGATGGTGATGATGATGTGTGTGAGTATGTATGTGTTTGTGAATGCGTGTACATAAGCGTACAAGACGCCCCCTTAGTGCTGGAGCAAAGCCTCAAATTCGGGCAAAACCGATAGACATATTCGGGCAAAAAATTAATGTGCTAACCTGAGACCTTTTTATCATGTACATGTATTTCTATCATTCTACCCGCAAACTTAGTTGTAATCCGTGTCATTCGGGTGTAAACGTATATAGCTTTGGCAGTAATGCTAATATGAATGAATGCTGTTATCCAGATTCGGGCATGTGTGTGTGTGTGTGTGTGTGTGTGTGTGTTTGAATGTGTGTGGTTGTGTGGCTCTGTGTTTAAATGTGTGTTGTGTTTGTGTGTGTGTGTGTGTGTGTTTGAATGTGTGTGTGTGTGTGTGTGTGTGTGTTCCTTGTTTATTGGGTGTGTTTGGGTGTGTGTGTGTGTGGGGGTGTGTGTGTGTGTGTGTGTGGGGGTGTGTGTGTGTGTGTTGGTCTTGAATGTGGGTGTGTGTGTGTGTGTGTGTGTGTGTGTGTGTGTGTGTGTGTGGTGTGTGTGTGTGTGTGTGTGTGTGTGTGTTTGAATGTGTGTGTGTGTGTGTGTGTGTGTGTGTGTGTGTGTGTGTGTGTGTGTGTGTGTGTGTGTGTGTGTGTCTGTGTGTGTGTGTGTGTGTGTGTGTTTGAATTGTGTGTGTGTGTGTGTTGTGTGTGTGTGGTGTGTGTGTGTGTGTGTGTGTGTGTGTGTTTGAAAATTGTGTGTTTGCACATGTTTTTGTGTGTGTGTGTGTGTGTTTGTAATGTGTTGTTTTGAATGTGTGTGTGTGTTGTGTGGTGTTGTTTGTGTTCTGTGGTAATTTTTGAAATGGTTGTGTATTTGTGTGTGGGTGTGTGTGTGTGTGTATGTGTGTGTGGGTGTGTGTGTGTGTGTGTTGTGTGTGTGTGTGTGTGTGTGCTGTGTGTGAGTTGTGTGTGTGTGTTTGTGGACGAATTGCGTGTTAACATGTGTAAAAGCGTACAAAAAGACGCCCCTGTGTGTGTGTGATGTTGTGTGCAAAAAAGCCTCAAACAATTTCGGCCAAAAAAAACGATGTGTGTGTGTGTGTGTGTTTGAATGTGTGTGTGTGTGTGTGTGTGTGTGTGTGTGTGTGTGTGTGTGTGTGTGTGTGTGTGTGTGTGTGTGTGTGTGTGTGTGTGTGTGTGTGTGTGTGTGTGTGTGTGTGTGTGTGTGTGTGTGTGTGTTTGAATGTGTGTGTGTGTGTGTGTGTGTGTGTGTGTGTGTGTGTGTGTGTGTGTGTGAATGTGTGTGTGTGTGTGTGTGTGTGTGTGTGTGTGTGTGTGTGTGTGTGTGTGTGTGTGTGTGTGTGTGTGTTGAATGTGTGTGTGTGTGTGTGTGTGTGTGTTGTGTGTTTGAATGTGTGTGTGTGTGTGTGTGTGTGTGTGTGTGTGTGTGTGTGTGTGTGTGTGTGTGTGTGTGTGTGTGTGTGTGTGTGTGTGTGTGTGTGTGTGTGTGTTGTGTGTGTGTGTGTGTGTGTGTGTAACGATTATTCCTTTATCGTTACTATGTATTTTCAAAATTCTTTTTTCTTCTTCTTTTTTTTGGTGCTAGATAAACTTTGTTTTAGGGAATGGTGATTAATTTCAACAGTATATTTCCTAGAATCATAATTGGAGTACAACCTGGGACCATATTTTGGAATCCATCTTAGTGCTACGAAATCGTAAAACCATCGTAGGTTGTGACGTCACTACAGCACACGCCATAGTGACGTCAACGGCTTACGACGATTTTACGGTTTCCTAGTCTAAGATTTCTTCGAAAATATGGGTCCAGGGCTTTATAATCATGAAATACATAGTTATAAATTGGTCCTTTGTGTATTCGTATGTGTATACGCTTGTGTGGTGTGCATAAAGAAATATGTACAGAAGAGGTACAATAGATCATTTCCTTCCACATAGGGCCTACATGGTGGACATGACATTCGGATATATTTTGTTGGTGCTTGGTAATTATATAATTTCGTTCTGACAGACATGGCTATTAATAACTGATTCAGTTCCCTCTCTTCTTTGGTAATTTCATTTACATTTTTAACCAACACATTTTTTAAAAGTCGGGAATGTTCGCTTGTTTTTTTAAAACAAGACAACGTAAGCCCCGACTTACAAGAGATGGTTAAGTGAGTTTTGGCACGCATGTATTTTGCAAGGTCACTATTAATCAACTCACCGGAGTCATATTTCACAATCCAGATGGACAAATGGTGTTCTTCTAAAATGCATTATTTCTAAGATATTAGCTGATCAATGAAAACACCCAGAGCAAGATACATATAGATCTCACTGGTACCCACAAACATCAACTCTGGTGTGATACGGTCATAAATCATATAATAAATAACCATAGCATACTCCGAGTTGCTTTCTTAAAATACCACGTTCGTGTCAAAAATGCCCTACATTTAAACTAGCGACATCCTGGCTAGAACACTATGTATGGCAAAAGTAAACTAAAATTAGCAGAATACTTTGGAAGCAATATCGGTTTTCACCAATTATCCGCAGCACAGGGTGTCCTTTCATTGATGGTCTAACCAAACTGTAGATGTCTGACAAATTGCAAACGATCTGAATCCTCTCTGTGTCCACATTCTGTGTCAAGGGAAGGAAGGAAGAAAATGTTTTATTTAACGACGCACTCAACACATTTTAGTTACAGTTATATGGCGTCGGACATATGGTTAAGGACCACACATATATTGAGAGAGAAAACCCGCTGTCGCCATTTCATAGGCTACTCTTTTTTATTAGAAGCAAGGGATCTTTTATATGCACCATCCCACAGACAGGATAACACACACCACGGCCGTTGATATACCAGTCGTGGTACACTGGCTGGAGCGAGAAATAGCCCAATGGGCCAACCGACGGAGATCGATATCAGACCGACCGCGCTGTGTCAAGTCCAAGTCATAAATTTAAGACTAGTCTTTATTTACATGATTAATTTCATATCTTGCGTCCACACTCAAAGATTGAGACTTTATCATTGAACCGGGATACTCAAAGATTGAGACTTTATCACTGAACCGGGACACTCAAAGATTGAGACTTTATCACTGAACCAGGACACTCAAAGATTGAGACTTTATCAGTGAGCCAGGACACGAAAGGTTTATAATTACGGACAATAATGGTCATAAGTATAAGATGACAATCTTGGTTCCGTAGTCCAAATATATTTAATTAATATTTAATTTAATTTGGTCTTTCCTTTACATTTCCTTTCGTTTGGTCGACGTTGCGATATTCTTATAAATTCATAGCGAAAACAAACAAAAAAAACCCCAAATAAAACCAACAACACACCCCCCCCCCCCCCCCCCCCCCCCAAAAAAAAAAAAAAAAAAAAAAAAAATCCACCACACATTCCCATCAACCCCACTCCCCCCAAACAAATCCCCTCCAAACAAACAAACAAAAACAAAACCAAACCAAACCAAACCAACAAACAAAAAACAACAACATCATCCTGTAACTAATTCTGAAATAAATGTATATATAATCAATGACGTCAGAAAGCGTGATCCTCGTGTCTGATATATACATTCTGCACTCACTTGGTACTCGCACCAACCAATCGGATCTAAAATGTTCGAAAGCTACGAAGATCTACATTCGAAGCAAATTGCTGAGACGTTCTCCACTTGTACCTCAGTTGCATGCATGTTACCAAGAGATACGCCAGCTTCGTACGACTCCGCATTCAGACCGGGGTGGGATATTTGACATGTCAAACACACGCGTGAAAAAAAGGTCCGCTACCTTGTGATACGTTATTCGCCAACCGTGTCTCCGTTTTTTAGTTCGCCAGTTTGATTCTCGCCGAGTGCACGGCTCCATGGACCCAACCCTTACCCCGGTCACGATGTTTTTCACCATGTGGGACAAGATAACACTATTTACTGACCAGGCAGGGAGGTCTTATTACAATGGGCTACAGATCTTACGTACACCGGTGAGCACGTCTCGTAGATTCTCACCCACACGAGACATTTCGCAGTTTGCAGCACAATAAAGCCGATGGCCGTACAGTTAAAACCTTCCACGTCTAAATGGAAAATAAATCTCGCGGTAACTTGTGGTCCTAATTAACCACGTGGATCAGATCAAAGGTAATTGGGTGCACGTGACCTTGGGTTTCGATGGCTCACACGGCGATGTTGACAAATTTGTCGAGATGTCACTCATATTAGTACCAAAAACATGCACTGATAGAAATAGATTAAAAAAAATATAATAAAAAATACCAGGAAAAAACCCCACCAAAACCAGAACCCCCAGAAATTTTGAATAAAAATATTGCTGGTAGTAAAACTTAAGGCAGATATGAATTGTACTTGCAGAATGCAGGAAATTGCTTTTCAGGACATCTATTTTTAAAAATTGTACGGGAGAGCATACTCCAAACTCCCTACAAAATCCCTCACTAATGTACACTTGCTTCCGCGGTGCCTGTAAAACAGTACAGAGAAGAAATGGTTTATTGAACCATATATTCAGAAATCAGCCTCCATGCACATACTGTTGTTGTAGGAGAAAAGTACGATGTTTCTGGGAGAGAGAGTGAGAGAGAGAGAGAGAGAGAGAGAGAGAGAGAGAGAGAGAGAGAGAGAGAGAGAGAGAGAGAGAGAGAGAGAGAGAGAGAGAGAGAGAGAGAGAGAGAGAGAAAGGGAGGAGAGACGTCAATGTAGTGGCGTGCTTCTCCACAGTTAGCCGCTAAAACCCACCCTGAATCACGTGGGAGCTTGTGCCGGGATACGAACCAACTACCTGCCAGCCTTATGTTCAGTGGATTAACCATTACAGTGACTAACTGCGGAGGCCTGCTAGTTTTTCGCAGACAAAGAGTCCAAGCGTCAAGGTTAGCCAGGTGAAGCATTATTCATCTTGCTACTTTGCGGATTATTTTTAAGTGACAGGCGAGCTATTTCACACCCCCGGACTCGCTTTTACTTCCAAGTCATCCATTGCAATTAACTGACAGACTCAGTTTCGCTTTCGGTTTCATTCGGTTGCTCCGTGTGAAGACTTCTCAAATGCATACCTAAGTAAATGAAAGTTTTGTCGTTTTAAAAAGAATATTTGGGATATTTTTCAAGTCGTGTAACATATCTTGTCGCCGGATTTCACTGTTGTTTTTCTACCACTTTGTAGTCAAAATCTTCAACAATTCTGAAAAAGAAATGGAACATACTATACAACATATCACCGAAAACAAGAAGTAGTATGTATGTAAAACGTAAATGTACTCATTTTTTTAACGTTTATGCTATTGTTACCGTAATAAAAACAGGCAACAACAAAATTGTAAATATAAAATTTTGTCCATAAAATGTTTTGTAATTATAAATATTGATCATATGGTTCAGTTTCAAAACCGCTTAACATTTACCATTTTGCAACATATACAGAAGTTATTCCTAAATTATTGTGGTATGTAAGCTTTCCTAATGCAATTTTTCTCTTTTTGTTTTGCCTATAAAAAGCTAATTACCATAAAACTGTAAGAGTACATTCTTTCAATATATAACAAGTCTGCCCCCTCCCGTTGTGGTAAATTTTGAAGTGGCGCAAATATTTCCCATTACCTTGAAAGATGCTTCCAACCTAGTGTCAGCATGGACTCTCTAAGACTCGGCATGACAACCCAGCGAGCCCCGACCTTTGTAAAAACATTACCAGGTTTGTTCCTCCTTCGTCAATTAAGCAGCCACTTAGTAGCAGAAAGACAAACAGGCATCACGGTCTCAGCGAGCGGTCGAGTCTATTAACGCGCGCACCGTGTTTATGTGAAAACGTCTTTCCATGAATCAAAACCAGACGTAACATCCATGTAAGACACCAATTTATTCATCAAGCAAGTGTAGGTACTGTTATTTTTAAGGAGCTCCTCGGTGGAGGAATTTACCAATTATTGAAATCTATCTATATATATATTTGAAGATCTTGAAATAGAAGAAGAAAGGAAAAGAAAAGAGAAAAGCAAAAAAAAAAAAAAAAAAAAATTATAATAATAAAACACACTTTTAAGCACTCACAGCAAAAAATACCCTATTTACAAACTATTTTAATGTCGTATTTTTTCTTGTTGGGTTTTATTATTTTAAAAGAACACTAAATAGCGTTTGTAAGAATGTTCTGTGTAATAGAGTGGCATGTATACACGCCTTTAAACCTCTGTCACATAGGTTAGTCTAATTTATGTAGAAGTTGAACATTTGTACTTATTTCGTAACCAATCATTCGTTGTTATTCAGCAAAACAATAAGTACATCAAAGATACCATGCGATTGTGTTTTTGCGTGTATCAAAACCTTGTCATTAAATGTCTGATTAGTTTTAACAATTTATTTCCCCTGTCTGTGGGATGGTGCATATAAAAGATCCCTTGTTGCTAATCGAAAAGAGTAGCCCGTGAAGTGGCGACAGAGGGTTTCCTCCCTCAATATCTGTGTGGTCCTTTACCATATAACCGTAAATACAATGTGTTGAGTGCGTCGTTAAATAAAACATTTCCTTCCTTCCTTCTGTTTATTCCAGCAGTTGTGCGCACAACATCCTTACAACCATTTCAATATAGTGTTTCGAAATGTTTACAAATACTAGAGTGTTGCTTGAAACGGTCTTACCACACACGTAATGCGCTAATTATGTTCTTCATTAATGAAGAAGTTTGTTTTGTTTAATGATATCACTAGAGCACATTGATTTATTAATATTCGGGTTTTGGATGTCAAACATTTGGCATATAGTCATAGAGAGAAAATCCGCTACATTACTTTTTTTCATTAGTAGCAAGGGATCTTTTATATGCAGCATCCCACAGACAGTATAACACATACCACAGCCTTTGGTACACCAGTCGTGGTGCACTGGCTGGAACGAAAAATAGTCCAATGGGCCCACCGACGGGGATCAATCCTAGATCGACGGCGCATCAAGCGAGCGCTTTACCACCTTCATTAATAATGAAACTAGCTAATATACACCAAAAGTTTATTTCGAAGATGACATTTAGTCCACACAAAACGCCATCCGCTTTCATGTAGTATGAATGTCTTGATGTGTGTATATTAAAAAAAACCCATGCAAAAACAACACAAGCAAACTAACTAGACTCGAAACTAACAGGCTAATAATGAACTTGTCGTTTATGAAGACACCAAATACTGTCTAAGAAACCAATCTTAATTATACAAGCAAACTGAATCTTTTTAAGAGAACAACCAAAATACCCCACCCAAACAAACAAACCCAACCCACAAACCAACACAACACAACAAAAAAGAAGCATTTGAGGAAAATTACATGTTCCGTTATAACCCGAATCGTTGAACATTTTACAGGCACGTGTATTAGGCCTTACGTGACCTTTGTCCAGGTCAGTTTGTCACGCGCGTATGAATACAGATGGAGAGTAAAGGTCGGTTTCCAGTGACTGATTGCTGGGATATTCAGTTAAGAAGAAGACTAAAACAAAACATAAGCTGTCGGCATTTAAGACGATGTAGGAGAATGCACTATTTGTCAGACTGGTAAACAATTCCATTCATCTCTCTCAAGTGCGGTTTTGTAGACATGTCTTATACCATATGTTATAACGTCTGGAATGTGTAACATAATGTGGCTTATCAATGTCATGGGGATACTGTAATTAATTCAGTTGTCCAGTGGCAATACCGCTTTAATTACTACATTATTTAATTATTACGTTTGTATCAGAAAATACAGGTATTAAGAAGTATAATTCGCAGTGAAATAATTTAAAATACAGTTGGCAAGTTTATATTTTTTTGAAGGTCACTTTCATTCATGTTTGTTGAAGGTCACATTGGTACATTGTTTAATCTGTGGATAATATGTATGAAACATATTTATGGTACTATTAAAAATTAATGGTTTTCACAAGGACTTTTATGTCACCAGATAGGCTACCTTTTTTTTTCAAAACAGAACTTTATTTCACACTGGGCCACGATTTAATGGCACCATAGGAATATTTGCAACAGTATGTTATCATTTTGTATCATAGTAATTTCGCGCTACAGTCATTCTGTGTCCACCTTTTCAGAGTCGTTTCGTCTTCTAATCATTTCGGGCCACTGTACTTTGGTCATTACGTGCCAAAGCCATTTCGTACTACAACATTTTCATCAGTCATTTCGTATCATTCCAGTAATCAAATAAAGTAATCTAATTACTTTGTAAGGTCACTTCACTGGAAGAGAGTGACCAAGTTAAAGTTTGTTTTGTTTAACGACACCACCAGAGCACAATGATTTATTTATCATCGGCTATTGGATATCAAGCATTTGGTAATTTTGACTTAGTTTTAAAGAGGAAACCCGCTACATTTTTTCTGTTAGTAGCAAGGGATCTTTTATATGTACCATCACACACACACGTGATAGCCCATACCACGGCCTTTGATATACCAGTCGTTGAGCACTGGCTGGACCGAGAAATAGCCCAATGGGCCCACCGATGGGAATCGATCCTAGACCAGTGACTAAATATTTTTTTTCAAAACCAGCGGCGTTTAGAAGAAGGCTTTTAAGTTTTAAATTGTATTCAACTAGCTTTTGCTAGTTAGATACTACTCTCTGTTCAGTTATAGTGTCTACTTGGTGCTCAACACTTATAGGGGTAATGTAAACTGAACATATGGATACGATAAAAATCAGCCATAATTAAAGATGTCGCTTTATAAATGATGCATTCAATCGCAATACTGGCAGCAACTTCTGCGACCCCTAGTCGCCAATAATATTATAACACCCGTGCTAAAGGCGTATCTCCGGTGTTGAGGCGTTTAACGCGCCACCGCCTTCAGGTTTTTTGTGGCTTGTAAATTTTGATTGAAAACAATGCGGCATTAGATCATGAATGAACCAAATTAGACTGATAGCGAACCTCGCTACGTCACGTCACTGGCGTTTATAGCTTACGTGAACGACGTGAAACAGTCTATCTTCGACTGGATCTCGTAGTGCACTAAGGAAGCTGTCAGGATGCAGTTTCGGTTTTGTCAAATACCGTCAAGAGGACGAAAAAAACAAAAACAAAAACCCGAAAAAAAACGAAAAAAAAAAAAACCCTGCAAGTCAAAAAGAGAAGCACGGATAATAAAGATAATTATCTGCACTAATTCACCGAAGATTCACTTGCCAAAATAAAGTACACGGAGGATATTAATCACGAAGTGCCTGCTTAGACGAAAATACCAGAATAATTGTAACTTCCTTTTTACTTTCTGCTACAGTCGTTTTTCATTTGTTTCTGTAATATGGTGTAATTTAGTATTTATCAAGCGGTCAGCCAATACCATGTGATGTAATAATGCCAGACAGACAATACATTATCACTGATAATGGCGGGCTTTTATTCAAGGCTTGTACTGCATGAAGAGGCATTCTCCGTTCTGTTCCTAAATACCAAACCTTGCAACTATACATGTAGATGAAGGGACGAAGCCTTTTGTAGGTTGGAATTTGTGGTTGGTCCTGGGTACCTTTCATGTTTGTAGATGGGTACGTATACTGTAGTCGACCCCTCCCTAAAATACAAACATGCACTTTTATTTTACAAGTGGACTATTCTTTAACATTACTGTCACAGAATACCTTTTGTTTCAGCTGCCCCACCCCATGTTACAACCGTGCCTTTTATGATGTATTGCTGAAAATATTCCTATGAGAAATTCATGGCCTAATACTGAGGAATCTACCTCATCCACACCCCCACCCCCCCCCCCACCCCGCCCCATAGAATCACACACAAACGGATGTTAATGAGATAATAATAACCCACACATTCAGCACACGAAATTGCTAATGAAGACGTTTCCAACTTAACGATGCATAATTTCTTCTTGTTGGCTGCAGCATCGACGCTGTAAATTAAGCCGAAAAACTATCAAGAGAAACACGTTTTATTCATGGTTATAAAGTGCGTGCTGTTAAATCTCTATTTATTAGGAAGGATGATTGAAAGAACAGTTGTAACAGCTTGAATACAAATAAGACTTCGCCGTAATTGGGTTTGTGTGATTCACATTGCGAAACATTCAGCAAAATACATAACCAGAGCAGTGTTGTAAAATATTAGACATTACTATATACAATCTTGTCTGATGGAGAGTGAATATAGAAATTACGATACCGTAAAAGTTTGTTCTTTGGGACGCATTGATTTAACAATCATCGGCTATTGGATGCCAAACATTTGGTAACTTTGACTTATAGTCTTTAGAAAGGAAACCCGTTATATCTTTTCACTAGTAGCAAGGGATTTTTTTTATATGCACCATCCCATAGACACGACAGGTCAGGTAAGGTCAGGTCATAGGGCTTTACGTGCACATTCACGTCCGGCTCCTCCGTCCAGGACAGAAAAGGTGGAGGGGGGGGGGGGGGACCGCCTGCACTCATAGACACGACATACCACGGCACATTCAGAGCAAGCTGTTGTAGCGCACGCCTGTCTTGGGCACAAATGCCGGCCTCGGCCGGATCCTCCGTCCAGGACAGGAAAGGTGGGGAGGGGGGGGGGGGGGGGGGGGGGGGGGGGGGGGGGGGGGGGGGGGGGGGGGGGGGGGGGTGGGGGGGGGGGGGGGGGGGAAAAGGAGGGACCGCCTGCACTCATAGACACGACATAGACACGACATACCACGGCCTTTTATATGCCAGTCGTGGTGCAATGGCTGGGACGAACAATAGTCAAATGGGTCCACTGACAGAGATCAATCAGTCGAGCGCTTTAGCACTGGGCTACTTCCGTATTAACAAACTTTATAGCAATGCTGTTTTGGAAATGAATACAGAAGATGCAAAAAAAACATATTTCAGGTAGCGTCCAGACTAGTGTTTCCAAAATATGTGTCCACGATGGGTGTGCTTAAACTATCTGGCTCTGATTAGCAGGGTAAGCAAAATACATGGGGCGGGATGTAGTCCAATGAAAGAATTCTCGGCTGTCGTGCGATGGACCACAAGGTCGATTGTCCTCTAGGGAAGAAGTTTTACACCGATCGTCCTAGGGCTTCACGACTTGTTCATAAAAAATGTGGTATGCACTGTCCTGTGTTCGGGAAAGTGCATATAACAAATTCCTTGGAGTAGCCTATGAGATGCATTTCTTGTCTCGTTTTCTTTCCTTCCAACTTCAAGGGCGAGCTCGAGTGTTACATACCTTATTGTTAGATTGCACGCGATAAATTATTTGATCATGCATCTTATGTGGCGACTGTAGTTTTTTTTTTTTTTCAAATCATGATCACGTATCAAAATGACTGTTACTAGAGCTGACTAAAGAATATACACACACACACGCGCACACACACACACACACACACACACACACACACACACACACACACACCATACCCTTTGATTTAAACGTTTGAAACACAGGCCACAACAAACCTCGTTTGGTTGGAACCCAGCTCACCACTCATGAATGATGTCTGTGTATGTACTTAGTTGGCCTCGTATATTACCTAGAAAATTAGCTTCATTACGTGACGCCATTTCTCATCAACTTGCCTGCCGTATAAATTCTACTCGTTCTGACGTCTCCGCTGATGGCGCTGAGAGCTGATGGCGACGCAAGATACTAACGTCGTGGTCGTCGTATATAACAAACGACTTCATTACTTCTAGCAGCAGTGTCCGAGTGACCGACTTCTGTCCTGGATGGGAAGTCTGGCGAGGCCAAACATTGTGTCCAGTGCAGATATCTCTGAACCTAAGGTCTCACTACTACGCAGATGCCATCTGCCATTAAATTGGTTAACTCCAAATGAAGATTGCTAATAGAATGGGTTCTCATTTGCACTTAAGACATATACCACTGGGAAGATATATTATACCTGTATTTATTTTCATTCCCAAATTGAATGCTATGTGACATCTTGCTTAGCATCTGTCCGCAAAGGCGGTCGCTGTTCCCCCCCCCCCCCCCCAAAAAAAATAGCTCGCTTTGAAGTTTCCGGATTTTAAAGAACTTTTTAAAAGTTAAAACGTTTAATTTTCTGAGAACCACAACTTACGTAATCAGTTCCAGTTGTTA
Source organism: Gigantopelta aegis (assembly GCF_016097555.1). Taxonomy (NCBI): domain Eukaryota; kingdom Metazoa; phylum Mollusca; class Gastropoda; order Neomphalida; family Peltospiridae; genus Gigantopelta; species Gigantopelta aegis. Next base: position 64,474,849 of record NC_054707.1, on the reverse strand, counting down.
CTCTTCGACATGCATGTTATAAGAGGAAGAGGGAAGGAGATTTTTTTAGAAAAGATTTAGTGAATGTTTCCCTGTCTTAGGAATTTCCTTAATAACAGGAATGCTAATTACACACATGTACTTCCTCCATTCAAAAGAAAAATTCTAGAAAGCCAGATCGTTTTGGGCTGAATATGTTTAAAAGAACCAGGAAAGATGATGTAAGTTTTAAGTGATCGACAATGCCTTTCATCTGGTTCTACTCGTGGTCTCTCTGAACAGCATCCTGCAACTCAGCAGTAAAAAAGAGCATGCTGTTTACTTGAGCATGTTCAGATGGAAAAAACATAATAGACAGTTCTTAGCTTTATTTCCGATAGATGTAAACGTATCTGTACCGAAAGCAGACTAAGAGTGGTGCACAATGTTTGACTGCTAATGTACTGACACTTTTGTCTCGGTGTGATGTGGCATCTGTATCATATTTGGAAGAAAAAATTATGGACAGAGTTACAGGATTATTTTCCTGTGAGGTTAAGGATCCTGTTCTAGAAATACGTTACAAATGTTTAAAAATTGAATTTGGAAAATAAAGCAAAAGGAATATTTGTTTAAGGACACCTAAGCTCATTTTAAACTACGAATGTTTTATGCCTAACATACGGCATTTGGATACCTTTAGACAGAGAGATAGAGAGAGAGAGAGAGAGAGAGAGAGAGAGAGAGAGAGAGAGAGAGAGAGAGAGAGGGGGGGGGGGAGACACAGAGAGATAGCACGAGAGACAGACAGACATAGAGACAGAGATAAAAGTAGGTGTGGGTCGGGGCGAGGAAAGACCCTGCTGGCAAATATACTAAACTAATAGCTGCGAATAATATGAGCTCTAACAATACGAAAATCATTGAGACTATTCTTGATAGATTATCGCCTCAACATCTGAAGGACCATTTCTCGTTCGTGCTTCATCGTAATATAGGTAACAGAATGGGAATTTATAGCTTTAGAAATACTGCCGTATGTTGTGCCATGAAACATAGCCTCATACATATCTGTTTATGTTCTTAGCGTTTAACTATAACTTCATTTTCAGATTTTTTGTTTACCCCATATGTATACTGATCCTCATAAAAACCTGCCCACTCGTTTTGTTCATATTACACAAAAATGACTAACAGCATATAGCTGGCGATTGTGTGTTCTGTACACCTGTTGGTTTGGTGTTAGGTATACGCTTGTATGAATAACGATTCCACAAAACTAGACCGCACGCAACACAAATGGCGCCTAATTAAGTTACCAGTCAATTGCCTCATCCACTCTGGAATGCTTTGCGGCGAATTCGAACATGGATGATGGCTTTTGGAAACATCCGCTGGGATATGTTTTAACAAGTGGTCTGTGTGGAGTTCTTTGTTGACTATTGAATGTTTATGACGTATATGAGATACTTTAATGTTAGGCTGATAATGTTTTTGTAACTAAATAATAAATAAATATAGAAATGAAAAATAACAGACTGCGCATTATTTATCACGTTTCAATGTATGCACAGCAAGCAAATTATATTTCTCTTTTAATCGCTTAAGTATACTATGATGTTAAAGTTCTAGTGAGCTATGTCAGTAAATCGACACTTCTGTCTGGCTTCAAACTGAAAGGTACCGAGGTGTTTCGGTTACACTGCATTGTTACAGAGAGAGAGAGAGAGAGAGAGAGAGAGAGAGAGGTGTTTCGGTTACACTGCATTGTTAGAGAGAGAGGAGGGGGAGATAAGGTGTCCACTAGACGGATACAACACAACAGATTTTTTTAACACTGCACTTAAACTAATGAACTAACGAAAATGTTAAAACAATTCTGACAAATTTCCATCACAGCAAGAGATATCATAAACAATTACACGTAACAAAAGACAAACACATTTTGACTGATGTACTAAGTAATGAACCAAGTATACACATATGCTTTAGCCTAGCTTCAGAAATAGAACTCTTCTTGTTTCAATAACGCCACGAAGGATGTCTTACACAGCCTGTGTTTGTCGTGCCAAGACCTCACAAACTAATCACGTTTTATGTGAAGGCTGAAGAGCAACTCCATGTCATAACTTTACTGGAAGATCATAATTGCGTCAGTCAGTGGAAATTATGCTTGTGTGCAGTGTCAACGACCAATGCTAACGTTCGCCAACAATTTGATTGGTTCTCGGTGAAGTCATTCGGTTTAAGGTAAAGCGCACAACTAGTCTAGCGAGCGTGTTTTCTGCTTTATGTAAACGTAGCCCAGTGTCCCTGCTTACAAAACTGTAGAGTCTAGACTCGAATCTCCGATCACTCAATCGATCACGTCCTCCTAAGGACTAAGCATTTGGGCACCTATGGGAGTCTCACCACGACGACCCTCGTTAGGCAAAGTTCCAGCAAAGAGTCAAATCAATGAATTGCGATGAACCATTCCAAATTATGCGTCAAATTTACTTTCACGAAATTACTTTCACCTTTTGTTTTTGGACCTAAAATTCAATTGCACCAAAATCAAACCTCACCCGCTACCGACCCAGGTCAGGCTGTTTGTGCTCTCTTGCTCATTTTTAGCGCGGGCGAACCCCTGTCCTCCACCCACCCCAAACCCTTTCCCGTCCTGGACGAAGGAGCCGGTGAAAGTCAACACCTGCGCCCATGACAGGCGTGCGCTACAGCTTGCGCTGGATATGGACGTTAAACCCTATGATCATGATCTCGAATCTCTAATGACGTCGAAAGCAATTAAGCGAAGGTACCAGTCAAATTATTCGCGAGCGCTGGGCCACCTGAACACGCTACTGAATTACATCCCTCCCTCTAACCGTTAATGTAAAGTAAAGTTTGTTTTGTGTAACTAGAGCACATGCATTTATTAAACATCGACTATAAGATGTCAAACATTTGGTAAGTTTGACATACAGTCTTAGAAAGGAAACCGACTTCCATTAGTCGCCAGGTATCTTTTATATGCACCATCCCACGGGCATGACAGCACACACCACGGCCTTTGATATACCAGTTGTGGTGCACTGGCAGGAAGGAGAAATAAAATAGTCCAATGGCCTACCGACGGGGATCGATCCTAGGCCGACCGCGCATCAGGCGAGCGCTTTACCACTGGGCTAAATCCCGCCTCTCTAACGGTTAATGTCGTCAGTGTGAGCTCCGTGTACACCAGATATCGCTGTATTGGATCACACTTCTAAAGAGCAGTGTATGTTGATACATGTAAAATGTATTTCCTTAGGAAACGGTGTAATGAAACTTACCCAAGTCGCGTTCGACTTCAGTGAAGACGTTTGTTTATTTACACAAACCATGGACTCGATTACGAACCGATGTTGTAATAGATAAAACATGTTACGTAACAATTGTTTTATTTTCGTTCGGATGAATTCGGTACAAAAAATGTCCATCAATTTCCACTCTCTGTTTTTTTTTTCATCTTTTAATTATGTTTTCAAATATCTCGGTAAAAGGCAGATCCTGGCGTGAACTACACGGTGGGAGTGGGTGCCAATGATGATTAATATCATTTGTAGATCTTCTAATACAATATACAGTATATTATTCTAAGAGGTATTTATTACAAGACCAAACATTACTCTTTTTATTTCAAAATCTGATCTTTAAATCCATTCTTTCTTTCTTTCGTTCCTTTCGTCATTCGTTTTGTCCTTAAACCTTTTTCTACATGTATCTTTATTTCTACCTTCAGTGTTAACCTAATATAATATTAATTACAGAATTATTTTTATGTATCTATCTTTATTTATATTGTTGTAATATACCACATACATATTCATATTATATTTATATTACCTTATAGCACGATTGTACGGTAGTGATATCAGGGCCCCCAACCCTGACACTACCATATTTGTTCCTGGGGTTAACAAATTAAAAAAACTTAATAATGGAAATTAAAAGTATGTGATTCTGTTCGTAGATGGTTTTGAAAGCCCACTCAGCCCCTACAACCCGATGAACAACTTTCAACAGACATAATTTTGCGGGTGCTGAAATACCTGACTGGTTGGTGTATCTGCTAAAATATGTTATTGAAAATCAGTAATTTATTTTTATTCTCTAGATGGTAGTGGAGTAACAAGAAAATCAAACCCATCTGTAATACACTTTTATTATATGGAGTGTAAAATCCTTGTCTATCTGCAATTAATATACAATAATATAAAACCAAATTGTTGAATTGGATCTCATATTGTTAGATATTGGTAACGTACTAACGATCGAATTCCGGATCCATCTCTTGATTCCTGACGCATCGCTAAATAAGACTTCAACAACTGTTTCTACAGTCATTCCCCGCAAATGTCACGTTTAACTGATATTGTTGCAACAGCATTTAAAACAATTCTCACCCATTCACGATATAATGTGAATAAGCTGTGTTACCGCCTCCTACCAGGTAACAATGTTATTCTTGTAAATATCAGCCCGGCGCGCACTTCCATATGTGCGGCTCCATCGCTTCCATTGTGCAATTCTAGGCATTCTGGAAGCGAAACTTTGTGGACTGTACCCATTGCATATCAGTCATTTTCATCTGTGATTCCAATGGAGACCAGTTGTTTTGAAGAATTCTGTACACCCAAAGAAGTCATATTGTTCTCGGCAAATATCTTGCGAATGTGATTGTTTTCTGTAACATGTGCGAACAAACGACTGTGTGGATCAAGTTGATGACAACAATATACACACAAGTCTCCCGACGCGAGCGTGAAGTCGTCTGCTTGCTTTTTTGCGTATGTTTTTTCAATGTACGAATCCAATTAAATATACTACAGTGTTAGGCATTCTCTGAATTTCCGCTTTCCTAAAGATACGGGGCGAGACGTAGCCCAGTGGTAAAGCGCTCGCTTGATGCGGATCGATCCCCGTCAGTGGCCTCATTAGGCTATTTCTCGCTCCAGCCAGTGCGCCACGACTAGTGCATCAAAGGCCGTGGTATGTGCCATCCTGTTTATGGGATGGTGCATATAAAAGATCCCTTGCTGCTAATCGGAAAGAGTAGCCCATGAAGTGGCGAAAGCGGGTTTCCTCCCTCAATATCTTTGTGGTCCTTAACCATATGTCTGACACCATATAACCGTAAATAAAATGTGTTGAGTGCGTCGTTAAATAAAACATTTCCTTCCTTCCTTCCTAAAGATACAGTTACTACTTCATCAAACCAAAAGTAGGAGATGTATTTAATTTAGCAGAATTCATGTCACAAAGACACGATACTCATGGCAAACAGGTCAGCTATTATTACAAAAAATCATTCAGTATGAATTACGACTTTATTTTCTTTCTTTTGTTCGTATTTGGTTAAAACATGAATTATAAAGTTACTATTCTTTTACCGAGAGCTACCAGATTTTATAAGCAGGTAGCTCGGTGGGTTACCACTGAAAACCTGCATTTTGTAGTAGAAACATTGGTACGTGTTGTCCTGCCTGTTCAAGAGACGCTCAAACATCAGTAAAAGTATTTGTCACCCTTCGTGTTTTACACAAGGGACAAACAAAACTGCGGTAACCACTTCAACTCCTCATATGCAATTTTCAAAAAGGCCAAAAACAATTAATAGGTCGCTTCCAAAAATGCTTGTGAACTTGCAGGATGTATATTATATACGATGTTTGATCATCGCTAAACGTAATGGAATATAATCGTAACAATTAAACTAAATTACATGAACTTTTCACTAAACTGTGTTTCATTTGCAATGAAGGAAAGTGCAGTTTGCTATCACTATATTTTCAGTTCTTTGCAGTTATTGTCAGTGTCATTTCCCAGCATATAGTCAACGTCAATTCCCAGCATATAGTCTTACAATTTACACCAGGTAGGTTACAGGTTTGGACTGTATATATGCGCCAGGAGAACACATGCATTTTCGCCCCGGTTTTTGTATGTAATTGTACACTGAAGCCCATATTCTATGCCTGGACACGATTTATTCCCCATATTTTAAATCATAACCTCTAAATATACCCCACATGGGGACGTTATAATCTCGATACAGCCATTGTAGTCATGGACCCTGGACTTAATGATGTTATTATCCCAGCTTTGTGTATATGTTTGTGTATCTTTGCCTGGCCCCGGGGTACGTCATTACGCTGTCCAGTTGGACGCAGAATGAATACCTTTTGCAGGCAGTGTGATCGCAGGAGATATTTTGCCATAACAACTTAGTAACGAGAAAAAAGCTACGTGATCCGTTTCGTACGTCCGGCGCACGGCTAGTCTTCAGTCTGTTAGTGACCTATACCTATACAACGGGAGACGGCGAAGTTAATAATGATGTGTTGTCCTCGTCCGTAAAGTTATTATTATGTTGTTTTTTTCAGCCTGGTCGCAGTTTGGTGATAACAGAAACCAAGAGTATGTATGTTGACATCGAGAACACAAATTTGGCCATTATTACAAATAGGTATTAAAAACCGATGTCAGTAATAAAGTTATTGTGTTTAGCGATACCACTAGAGCTCATTGATTTCTTAATCATCATCCAGTTCCGTATGTGGAATGTCTATATGCATCCAGTTCCGTATGTGGAATGTCTATATGCATCCAGTTCCGTGTGTGGAATGTCTATATGCATCCAGTTCCGTGTGTGGAATGTCTATATGTAATAAAGTTTATCTTATCTTATCTTAGATATTGGATGGTGATCAAGCAGCCACGAGGTTATTTTTCATTAGTAGCAAGATATATTTTATATGCGATTTTCAACACACAGGACAGCACATACCTTTTTATGTCGCTAGACACCGATTGGGACGGGGACAAAACGCAAACAGTAAATGGGTTTACTGTAGGAATTCGAGTTTACTATTAAAACACCTCAGGCGAGCGTTTTACTGACCGAGCTGGATCCCGCCCCAAGTAAAACCAATAGCATACACGTATAAGGGAATGCTACATAATTACAAGTGTTTAGAATTGTTTGCGTCAAAAGTATGGAAACTGCGTCATGATACAGAGAAAGAAGAAACGAAAGGAATATTTGTTTAACGATACTTGAGGTCATTTTAAACTGCAGCTATTTGGTGTTTGGCATAATGATTATTGTGATACATGGTCAAAAACGAAAGGAAATCCGTACCGCCACATAGGTTAATCCGACCCTCCCCCCTCAAAAAAACAAATCAGCAAGACTGGGCAGTACATACCATGGCCTTCGATATACCAGTCGTGGCGCAGTGTTTTGGACGAGAAAGAACAAGACTGCTGAAGCTCACACCTGAGGTATCTGGGATCATAAGGTCAATCGCCCTCAGTGGAGTTGGAGAGAGAGAGAGAGAGAGAGAGAGAGAGAGAGAGAGAGAGAGAGAGAGAGAGAGAGAGAGAGAGAGAGAGAGAGAGTTGTGAGAAGAAGCACACAGACAGAGACAGGTGTAGAGAAATACAGAGATAGACATACAATTATAAAATGTATTTTTAAAGTTGTTAACATAACGAGAAATACTAAAGTTTGTAAGCTGAGATAGTTCTGTTTCTAGAAAACAAGTTAATGCCTAATTAATCAGCCAACTTTCTTGGTCGTCAGCTTCCACTCATGGCCGCTACACCGGCGTTCTAAAACACGCTGTCTTGTCTTTAAACGTAACAGAAGCCGTTAATTTGGCTAAAATTACTTTGAGAAGTTAGCAGCAGGCCGACGCAATTAAACAACTGCTAAGTGGTAATATTTGTCTGTCATTTCAAGCAGGTGAGTAACAGGTAACGTATGGAGGGACAGTCGTTGGTAGTTTCAACAGACCGATCACTTAGATGGATTAACTTTTACGTGAGCAGGCAACACCATCTATTTCTACTTAATTATCCGACAAGAAAGTATGCATGTGTGTACATGTATGTCTGTATGCATGTATGTGGCGTACGTACGTTCGAACGTGGCTCCGTGGGATGGTTTTATTTAACTGTTGAGATTTTATATTGATGTTTCTCATCACATTGTTGTTGCATTTACCATACTTTGACACCCAATAACCGATGTATTTTTTTTTTTGCTGGGTGTCGTTAAACATTCATTCATTCATTCAATCAATTAATCATTCATCCATCCATTCATTCATTCATTCATTCAATCAATTAATCATTCATCCATTCATTCATTCATTCATTCATTGTTTGGGGTTGGTGTGTATTGATTAGTGTGTGGATGACTGACTGAATGAACTAAAAGTTAAAGTTTGTTTTGTTTAACGAGCACATTGATTTATTAATCATCGGCTATTGGATATCAAATATTTGGTAATTTTGATATACAGTTTTCCAGAGGAAACTCGTACCATCTTTCCATTAGTTGCAAGGAATCTTTTATATGCACCATCCCATAGACAGGATAGCACATACCGCGGCATTTGATATACCAGTCGTGGTGCACTGGCTGGAACAAGAAATAGCCCAATGGGTTCACCGACGGGGATCGATCCTAGACCGACCGCTAATCAGGCACCCTAGAACGATAAAGGAAAGAAAAGGAAATGTTTTATTTAACTACGCACTCAACACATTTTATTTACGGTTATATGGCGTCGGACATATGGTTATGGACCAAGTAGATATTGAGAGAGGAAACCCGCTGTTGCCACTTCATGTGCTATTTTTTTCTGTTAGCAGCTAGGGATCTTTTATATGTACCATTCCACAGACAGGATAGTATATACCACGGCCTTTGTTACACCATTTGTGGAGCACTGGTTGGGACGAGAAATAACCCAATGGGCCCACCGACGGGGATCGATCCTAGATCAATCGCGCATCAGGCGAACGCTGTACCACTGATCTACGTCCCGCCCCTCCCTAGCACGATAAATACATCGGATACTGGATAACAAACCAAGGTGCGTGCCTACATGCATGTGTGTGTTCGACCGTCTTAAATATGGCACTGACTACACAATAACAAAATGATTCGTTTTAAGTTTCGTGTAGATTAAATGCACTCTTTTGTGCTGCACAAAATGGTAAATTAAAAGGAAATAAGACAAGTTCAAAAAGACACAGTGTAACCAAAGCCGAGCAAATTGCCAGATAAAATGTCGCATTTCACGACTGGGCGTTACGTAAATACATCAACACTTGGCAGAAGTGCCCATTAAAAGTTAATAAATTGCTTCGCATTGTGCAGACATCATTCCCAGTGAATACACCTCGTTAATGATTTTAAAACTGGTTATGAGCAAATAGTGTGTAAGATTCTAAGGGTAATGCTCTGTTGTATACTAACTGTTATACACTATTACCTACAAATTAAAAAAAGAAAAAATCGACGGAAAAATAAATGCGATAGTTGTTCCTGGAACGAAACGGGACGGAAGAAATCCTGAACTGTTCACTTTTGATTGTTACTACTCAACCTGACAAAAACAAGTACAGTTTTATTAATCTTGAAGAGTAGTCCTCATGCTTTATTTGCACAATCCATTCACAAAAATAAAGGTTATAGTAATTAATAGACGTTGCCCAAGAAGGTCACCCAGAAATGACTATAACGAAGGTAGAGCGATATGTTTTCGTGTGTCTCTTGGAACTGAAACTGACGGAATAAACACACTCCACCAAATTAATGTCTGATTCGGTATAACTGCATTACATATCGGTATTGACAATGTTAACCTATACGAGTAGATGTTCAAATTTGGCGAGTTTCCGTGTCATTTGCATATGGGGACGCATCGCCTGCCAGCTATATACATGCAAAGCCGGACAAACACTAAGACACGGGCCAGACCTCCTTGTCCAAACACGATTTACATGTTAGCAGAGACCAGCTTTGAGTAAGACTGAAATACTTTTCCCCCCATGTAATCAAGATCTATATTTAACAACATCAGCCACATTCGACGATAATGACGTGTGCTGTCCTTTCTGTGAGACTGGCATATGAATAATCTATCGCTGTTAATCGGAAGAATAGCCCTCTGTTTTGGTAGCGGGTTTCTTCTCTCTAACCATCTAGACCAAGTGTTATAACTGCTAAATTATTGCCCCCAATACGCAAATTCCGCATGTCCTCATACCTATACACGTATACGTATATATACGTAATCCGTATTAATCACTATGGAAATAGATTGAGAAGATTTCATTTATTCGTGTACGTATCCGATCACTCTACGCATTGTGAATTCGTATTCGTATACGAATTACGGACAATTGGAATTTGCGCCTGTCACACAATAGTGTAGTGGTTAAGTCTAGTTAAAAGCAATACTGGCTCTTTTCTAACATAATGCACAGGGCATTACACATCACTGCAATCGAGGGCGATCGATCCTGCGATGCAATGTATCTCAGGCGAGTGGGCCACCCATGAGCTACATCTCGTGTTTTTTAATTGGACAAAGGTGGGCAGAATCTAGCTCAGTCGGTAAAGCGTTCACCTAAAGTGCTTGCATCTTAGGATCGAACCACCTCAGTGGACCCATTCTCTGATTGATCTTTCCCCCATCCCATCTAATTCCTCAAAGGCCGTGCAATCGGCTATCTGGTCTGTGGGAAAGTGAATATAAAAGATCCCTTACTACTAATACCACTAATGTAGCGAGTTTCCTCGAAAAATGTATCACAAATTACCATATATTTGACATCCAATAACTGATGGTTAATAAAGCAATATGCTCTAGTGGTGTCGGTAACCAAAACAAACTTCTAAACTCGTAAATAATACGACAACAGAGCAATGAACCGAAGTCCACAAACACTGAACATTGGTATGAACCAAAGAGTACATTTTACCCTTTCAACTTATCGTGTACCATGTCCAGCGCACCAGCTAACTCGTGTGCACTTGAAACCAAAACACATTCAGCGCATCATCAAAGTACGGACATCCGCGAATTGTTCCTTCCAATTTGTCTTAGTAAAAATTGTTATTGCGGGAAACGTTTTTTTCTTTTGCTTGTACAAATTCCTTCACATGGATTCCCCGCCATGTTTTCGTATAACCGTGCGCCCCGATTAATACACATTTAGTATTGGAAGTTTATCCAGTGCAGTAAGTGACAGGTGCGTTGTATGCAGCTGGCAAGATCAAGGAACTGGCTCGTGTTATCTGCGATCAAATGCTGATTGCCGTGGCTAGATGAGACCCGCAATACTGGAAGTCCAGGGAACATCCTAGTGAGTTCCGCCAGTGTGCTGGCAACATCGCGTCCCAGCCAGGGAGTCGAGCGACTTGTCAAAACATGTACGTCGCAGTAAGATGGCTTCAACGACGACACGAGTTACGTCTGGGAATGTGCATAAACAAAGGTTTTACGTAGCCCAGTAGTGAAGCGATCGCCTGATACGCCGTCGGTCTAGGATCGATTCTCGTCTGGGGGCCCACTGGGCTATTTCTCGTTCCAGCCAGTGCACTACGACTGGTATATCAATGGTCGTGGTTTGTGCTATTTTGTCTGTGGGATGGTTCATATTGAAGGTCTACTAATGGAACACAAATATAGCGGGTTTCCTTTCTAAGACTATATGTCAAATTACCAAATGTTTCACACCCAATAGCCTATCAATGTGCTTTAATGTTGTCGTTAAACGTTTTAGACTGGTATAATATCTTTGTGTGCTGTGCAACATATATTTATCTGTCTCTTCTGGCAAATGGATGGGACTGAAATTTCGTATATTGGTATATTCCCATAACGGGGGTTGGCAACCAGAAATGCATGTGTCCAGTTTTAGCAAGCATGAGAGTAATCGACAGATTCAGGGTTTTTTTCATTCATTTATTTATGCGTATGGTTGTTTGTTTATTATGTATATGTGTTATTGGGTGTATTTTTGGAATGGGTGGGAAACAATAGTGATGAAAAGTTGTACAGTTTTAATAAATTAATAGAACTGCTTTCCTTATATTACACTAGTGTATTTGGAACAGAATGTATGCACTGAGATACTTGCTGTTTTAATATATTTTAACTGTAGGGTGCTATTCTGAGGTGAAATGGGTTTCACGATCGATTCCTAGCAGTGGGTTCGTTGACGTATTTCCTGTTTCAACCAGGGCATGTGCTATGTGCAGTCTTATTGATGGGATAGCGCATATATAATCCATATGATGCTAACTGACTAGTTTAAAATAATTTTCTCACTAGCTGTTTAAATGTTTGACTGGTACCTACATCTTCTGTAATTCACATTCATCCAACGTTAGACGCAACAACTAGTCTAGCGAGCAACTGCGATAGCTAGTCCACCTGAACAGATAGCAGGCTTATGGTAATACGTTATGACCGTGATTCATGAGTGCATATCATCACGACTGTACTTATCTTAACGGGCTCTGCCCGGTGCTGATTTCTATTTACCGGTAATAAACTAGTATTTGGGTGGCGGTGCAAGAAGGATGGAATCTCCTGTAAAAGATATCCTCGAGAGTTTCCGTACTCCTATAGACGATGCACTAGACAGATTCATGGAATCAACCACTATTTTTCCAAATGCCCATTCGACTCTGTATTGTGCAGAGATACGGTAGTGGTCACATATTACGGTTTTATCGTTCTGATTAATTACGAAGAATGATTATACAAGAGTAGCTTTGAAATCTGCACGATACCGCCTTGAATGCCAAACCAAGTCCTATTTGTAAACTGTTCTTGATGAACTTCAACGCAAAGGTGAACTAGAGTTCTTGATAGAAATCTTCTTATACTGCATATATATTACTCTGTAAACATGGATTATTACGTAGCAATGCTAATCAGAATGCAATTTGCACCTTACACGTAAGAAACGGAGCTCGAGGAATGTGTGATATGCGCACGCGAGGCTTCTAAGTGTTCTCCTATCATGAAAGCGGGTACAGAGCAAACACACACAAAGGCATGCTTATATTCGGGTGGATGTTTTCTACACGTTATCACCTTACGTGTGACAACAAAGCGAAATGCAAGCAAACAGTACAAGGACAGCTCCTGTGCTATTCCGTTTCCGTTAATCCTTGACTACCCGTGACTTTCCGTGACTCTCCGTTCCCTCGGCATTTGGTCTTCAGGACAAAACATGCCTCAAAGATGCCACCTATTATACACGGGCCAGCTTTTCCCCCTATTTGTAATTCACTCATTTTCCTGGCGTGTTAGCCCCATTGTATATTGGAAGTCACGCCGGCAGTCGTGCCTCGCAACAATGTACGTAATAGTTAAGTAAGTTGGCGGAAGACCGAGTCTGATCGCTTGGACTATCCCTCGCAATTTACGAGTAAATATTTTGGAGATTTCTTTTTTTCCACAAAGAAAGACATAGCCTACTGGTAGGTAAATGACCCTGCATATCGGTGGTGTTAGTACAGGCGGGTCCCTTGTATCTCCGCAAAAAGTGAAGAGGTCTAAGCGCATGCCCAAAACTGTTGGTAGATACCCTTTAAGGTGCAGGAGAGCGCGCCGCCATTGATACGGACTTAATTTAATGTAAGGGTGGGGTCCGGGTCCTGGGAACTCTTTAGAGAGGTTTTCTTTACCAGTCTTTGTTTGTGAGATCTTTGTTCCTTTGTTGAAGTCGGTGATATTTCAAAAAACATGTTTACTGTAATCAGCTGAAAGACGTTATTATTTCGAGGAGTGAGGTTGTTTTGTTGAAATGGAAGTTCGCTTGGTGCGGTTCTCAAATTTAACATGATTTGACTTCGTTTTACTTCTGTACTATAGAACAGGTATAAGTAAACTTGAACAACCCTAATCGATTTCGCGGGCAACAAGAAACGAACTAACATGACATTGTGTTCTTCATAGTGAACACAAGCAGGTATATGGAATAGCATTAAAACAAGATTTTTTTCTTCTTATAATTCAAATTGTAAATTCCATTTCCCTATTACCCAACAACACCCCCCCCCACCCCCCACCCCCCCACCCCCGTCTTGGACACATCCACTTTTTGCATCTCAGAGGATGTGCCCAAGGGAGTCATGCTTGAACCTTCAATTAATGTAAGCACGAATCAAATGGTTGATTGATTTGATGGATTGGAATAGAAAATCCAACAATATGGACGAATCTAAGATATGTTATTAAATGGGGTTGTGAGATTTAAAAAATGTCGACAAAAATACAAAATGTTTAAACATGCTAAGCATTCGTGATTGATTCGATTTTTGCGTCTTTGCCTCTCGTACTTAGAACACTTCTTTGTTTTAACTGCAAGAGACGTACAATGTAAAAGGCGAGTGTAGTTTAATTTGGACTTTCTCAATGGTCTAATGCATTAAGACATAGTTTTGCACATGTTGATCACTTGATCTTACTAAACTTGGCCAAAATATATTTGTTTAGCAATTTTGTAAATGTGCTTACATAAAGGAAAGCTCGTGACTTTCAAAGTGAAATTGGTGCATCATTTGTCAGTGCATGTACGTTATAGGAGATTTTCAAAATAAAGAGACACACGTAACTGAATGCTACTTATGTTTAAAGTACAATGCAATAGAAAGAAATGTTTTATTTAACGACGCACTGAACACATTTTATTTACGGTTATATGGCGTCAGACATATGGTTAAGGACCACACAGATTGAGAGAGGAAACCTGCTGTCGCCACTTCATGGGCTACTCTTTTCGATTAGCAGCAAGGGATCTTTTATATTCACCATCCAGGGTAGTACATACCACGGCCTTTGATATACCAATCGTGGTGCACTGGCTGGAACGAGAAATAGCCCAATGGGCCCACCGACGAGGATCGATCCCATACCGACCGCGCATCGAGCGAGCGCTTTACCACTGGGCTACGACCCGCCCCTATAATGCAGTAGTATTAAATTGCTAAACTGTTTTTGTCTCAGTATATAATAAATGTTTGGCGCGAGATGGCCCTAATTTAAAATGTGTTGAGGTGTTTTTATACAAATAAATAAAAGGGAACTCGGTTGTACATGGCCGTAGTAAGCTGCAAGGCTTCGGATTTACCAATATTTGGCCTGATTTCTAATTTAAGGGGAACATATCTCAAACAACTACCACACTGCATTGTGTCGTTAATTCTGCTTGTAATGTCGCCAGAATGAAGCAAAAAGTATATATTTAACACAAATATGAATGGCGAGTATTATTTCGAATCCTCCACGCACGGAGAAGTCAAAATCGTCCTTAACAATAATTTGTGGCTTCCTACGGATCTCTTGTGTACTGTACATGAGTACTACAAGTCAAATAGTGAAACCGTGTCTTTAGATATCAGGAGACGGATCCGTCAAGCGGACAATTACGCGTCAAACTTGTATTCACTGCGACACGTAAAGTTGCACCCAGCCCACGTTACAATTACACTAATGAACCTTGATCGTCAAGCACAATTTCATCTCAAAGGACCCAAATTTCTAAGGGGTATTCTGTGACGTTACGAGTTAACCATCTACCCCCACTTCTGTCGCCAAGAACAGAGAAGTCTCTGAGGGAACGTGCGTGACCTCTCTCCATTCCTCTCGATGTTACGAGACTTGTGTGACACGGAAAGTAATTATGTTACCGTGGCGCGCTACACGGTGACGGTCATTCGATAGTTCCTGTGATCCCACACGGTGTCATGTGGGACTAAAAAACAGCAGCCATAACGTACGAGGATCAAACGGGTCCGGGGTGTCTCTTTCCCGTGCTGGGCCGTGCCAGGCAGTTAGTGCGCGCGTGTGTCTGGTGTGTGGCGCTACAGTGGAACCGGCCCTAATGACCACAGAGTGAATGAATGAATGTTTGTTTAACGACACCTCAGCATAAAAAGTACATGGGCTGTTGGATGAAAAACAATGATATATATATATATATATATATATATATTCGAAACCTAAGTTAAAACTGTGAAGAGCAATAGAAAATGATAATAACGGGAACAGCGTCTGACTCTAAAACCTCGTTTGGACATTAGATACAATTTGTCTTACACGATTTATTTTCAATGTATCTAACAGGTATGATAAAAAGTGTATCTAACGAACACTAGTGTAGTACATAGGTTCAAAAGAAATGCAATCATATTTTTCAAATAAAACGTATTTACGACGCTTGCAATATTAACTTCACGTTTCTACAGCTCTGATATACTTGGTTTTGACGGCCAGGGTCCCGTTCCATGAAGCGCTTCGTAGAACGGAAACCATGAAATCACCGTTTAACACCTCAGGAGTTTGATATACTGGTACTAGTCGTGAGGAAATAGGCTACTTAGGACAGAATCAAACACAATGCGTCAACAACGCGGAGTAGATCGTACAACCAATCGCACATTACAAGATTGACCTTCTACCAACTAAATGTTTAACGTCACTCTCGAAAAAGAAAATATCGGTATTAAATTTGGGGGGGGGGGGGGGGGGGAGTTGTGATAATAATAAGAGACAGATGGAGATAGATATAAGATTTGGGTGAGCTGGTGCTGCTGAAAATACATAGCACCAACTGCACGTGCATGTGAACGTGATGTTTTCTGGTGGTTGCTTCAAAGACCTTTTTTATTGTTAGTCGCGATGCAAACTCATCCACGGAGTCTAAACGGCATCACGGTGTAATTAATATTGCATGCAGGTCGTCTCCATGTCTGTGTCCCTGTGTGTTATAAACAGATATCAAACGGCGTGCTGCAACTACATGCATTCCTACCTAAATGAAACAGTCTCTGAGACTCATCGCTTATATCTCCTGACATCCACGTGACGTTTAGTGCGAGACAGTTGCATAGCTGCTGATCAGCGGGACAACAGTCTAGTCTATACAAGACAGAGCAGAAGCGGCTGTACGTCATCACACGACGCCATTACAAGATGTGTATTTGATGACACTGCTACTGTGAATGATGAAGGACTGACAAACACACAGTGAACACCACTTCAGGTGTGAGAGCAACAGGAAAGGCGGTGCATCTGCGTGCAAGACGTGATTACATCACGCACGCACTGACAGAGGGCAGTGACCGCTTGACAACCCACGTGGTGCTTCACTGTGTAGGAAACAAAGAAAGAAATGTTTTATTTAACGACGCACTTAACACACTTTATTTACGGTTATATGGCGTCAGACATATGGTTAAGGACCACACAGATTTTGAGAGGAAACCCGCTGTCCCCACTACATGGGCTACTCTTTCAGATTAGCAGCAAGGGATCTTTTATTTGCGCTTCCCACAGGCAGGATAGCACAAACCATGGCCTTTGTTGAACCAGTTATGGATCACTTGTCGGTTCAAGTGGTTTACACCTACCCATTGAGCCTTGCGGAGCACTCACTCAGGGTTTGGAGTCGGTATCTGGATTAAAAATCCCATGCCTCGACTGGGATCCGAACCCAGTACCTACCAGTCTGTAGACCGATGGCCTAACCACGACGCCACCGAGGCCGACTCACTGTGTAGGAGAACGGCGACTCTGGGGCGGGGTGTAGCTCGGCGACTGTCACAGCGTGTTTGAGATGCGATGGGTAGCAGGATTCTATCCAATTTCAACCAGTAACCTCATGACCGGTGTGACAAAGGTCGTGGAATGTGCTGTCCTTTTCTAAGCGAAAATTCTTATAAAATACATTTTCTGCTAGTTAGAAGGAGAAGCGTATGTGGCTTTCTTACACACCCGTTGGTGAGAACACAATGCATTATTTTTTATTTAAAAAAATGGGTTTTTAACACACGTACGTGTGTTAACAATTTCAAGACATACGATTGGCAGCTCCTAGGTGATGACCAGATCACCATGCAGCCAATGAAAAACAACACGGTGGAAATAGATTACACTGTGACATATAGTTAACCTGACAATCATGTGTCTGTGACGCGTAAGTTCGCTACAAGTGCAACGGCTATAAACAACGTTTAGTCGAAAAAGATGTTAAAATTTGCTTAAAATCTCGTTTTTGAGAATATGTAAGAAATAGAATAATACATTCGTGTCCGTTAGATGCCATTTATCTCACAACTCGTTGTTTAAAAACGTATCAAACTCGCTTTAGCTCGTTAGATACATTTCAAAACAACTCGTTGTGAGATAAATGATATCTAACGGCCACTCGTGTATTATTCTCTATGTAGCCGGCTTTATTTCTTTCTCGTTTGACAAATATTCCTTTTTCTTTCCAATCGATCTCGACCTCAGCTTGAGAATGGAAACACGCTTAAGACAAGTCGATGATGTACACATTATTAGACCATGAAAAACAACAACAACGAGTGGCTTTGTCATCTTCTCCGATGAGAACTAGTAATACACTATTGGTCTTAATGTCCATGTTCATATCTCATAGAGATGATTTGTACACTAGTTGTCTTATTGTCTGTGTTAATGTCTGATGGTGATAACTGTATACACTAGTGATTTTAATGTCTATGTCTGATAATGATCACCTAGCTCACTGGTGATCGTATTGTCTATGTTAATGACTTATGGTGATGACCAATTGCTCTGTTAGTCATAATTTCAAATAGTGATGACCTTGTACACTAGTGGTCTTATTGTCTGTGTTACTGTCTGGCAGTGATAGTAGCGTACACCAGTGGTCTTATTGTCTGTGTTACTGTCTGGCAGTGATAGTCGCGTACACCAGTGGTCTTATTGTCTGTGTTAATGTCTGGCATTTATAGTCGCGTACACTAGCTAGTGGGATCGATCGCCTTCGATGAACTAGGGCGATTTGTGTTATCTAGTCCTAACCAGCGCCCCATGACTGGTACATTAAAAGCTGTGGTATATACTATCCTGGCTATGGGAAAGTACATAAGAGACCTCGTGCTACTTTATAAACAGAAAGAGCCTTTCGACCGTAGCGTGTTTCCGCTCTTTCTCTGTATCGATCTATTGTCATATATTAAGCCTAGCTCAGGTCTACACAAATTCGACCTCCAACGGTTAAGATGACAAAATACAGTTAGGTCACAAATGGGTGAAATCGCACGACGATCGTGCCACATAAAAAAACTAAATTGCACCCGGAAATCGACAGGACGCTCAGGTCAAGTGCGATCTGTGCCCGAGGGTCGGGAACCTGGGGGTTTTTCGCATCTGAGAAGTTCAACATGTTGAATTCTTGTGACGGATGATTGTTTGGATCGCCGACAGATGTCGATCATCGTAAGACCATCGCAAGAGCACCCAGGTCGCACTGGATAGGCGACGAATCTGTTACCTGCGACCGTGGCACTATCGCAGTCTGATGCAGAAATGTCAGTCTGCGACTGATCTGTGTAATCGCAAGGTCGGCCTGAGCTAGGCTTAGACACCAAATAGTCATAGTGTAAAAGGTGCCTAGGAGATGTTAAATAAACATTCCTTTCCTTTCCATTTTCCAACCAAAAAGTAAATACAAGTTATCATACTAACAGATACATGGGGTTTTTTTCTGGAGTTTTTTTTTATCAGGTATTACTGTCTCATGTTAATCGTCTTGGAAAGAACACGAACACAGACTAGGATGTCCCTAATGAGAAATAGAATATAGGTTGATCCCCGTGTCAGGTACAGTGGTATATATTTATATCATCAGGCTATGTGTAACTTTATTGGCCAATTTGCAGGTGATCTGGTGACTAACAATGGTCAAGTGACAGCAATTTGTGAGAATAAGTGAAATTTGGAGACTTGGGTGTGTAATTTGATAGTTTAATTCTACACCCGGTAGTCCGGAATGCACCATTATAAGATTAACCCTGTCCCTAGCATTGGTTATATTTAAAACCGGGACGCCCCATCGAGTAATTACCCTTCTAAAATAGCAATAAGTCTTCATTACAAATCTATCAGCAAACGCTTCGTCAAATTATATGGCAAACAACATATAACGAAGACGTTGTACTAGTGTTTTTCAATACTTTAACCTAATACAGGTGGTGTTAAGTTGTTCTGTTCTGTCTTAACCGCAACAAAGCTAGCTATATACCTATAGGTAGTAGTATTTCAAAGAGTTTGTCAAATGATGAAACTTAGAAGTACATCTAAATTTAAATAACTGCAACATTATATGCTAACATGACTGCAGTTAGTGAGATATATGCAAGACTTGCCATACAGTATTGCTTCATATAGCCGGATAATTATCGTAACTGCATTTGACCTGTGTGCCAAATATTATATGTGGATGCCACTAACATTAGCATGAGATGTTTTGGGCGGAACTGGGGTTCTCAAGGTCGGTCCCTGTATTATCCGAAACTAGCCGAATGAAGTTTAATTTGCTGTGATTTCTTTAACTAAGAGTGTGGAAATGTAATATTTATATATATTGGACGTTTAGCACATATCTTACCGTTAGTCCAGGAGCTGACACCAGGTCTGGCACTTACAAACCTTTATAGAGTCTGAACTCGAGACTCTAATACAGTCTGAGATTTTATCGTTATGGCAACGCCATACAAATTGTATGCGAGTGACGTCATTTGAGATTGAGTCTAGACTCTAAAAGGTTTTATAAGCACGGGCCCAGGTAAATAATGTTGTCATAACACCGCCAAGTATTCAAAAGGTTTGATCATTGCTCTAATTTCAGCATGGTCCCAGGAATATTTTAGGACCGGAACTATAGTACTTTCAAATTGTGTTATCACTAATTAGCTACAACGATTTGAACTGGGGGGTTGGGGTGGGGGTGGGGTGGGTGGGGGGGGGGGGGGGGGCTGTGTGTCTAACCCGGGTATGTACAATCAAATTGTCAGGCAACAGAGTGCAAAACCTTGCAATTTGGTACCCACACTTGTTTTTGTGGGTTTGAAGTCTATTACTGGGTCTTATGTTGTCGTCTATGAAATTTGATGTGATAGCACACACCCTCTAGACAGTAGTTACATAGTGCATACCACTAAATCAGATCACACAGACGACAATAATAACATATTTGGCTAAAGCTGCTACATGCACCTTTCAAACATACACAACATAGATATAAATACACGTACTTCAACCCTTTACTCTTAAAAGGTAATGTTATCATGTGCATATTTCTATGTTATGTAAGAACACTCAGTTTCAGGTATGACCATGACCTTTCCATTTATGTTTTAAAAAATCTTTAGAATTTTTGTGTTTATTTATGAACAGCTTCAAGTGTTTTCTACTGAAACCACCCTATTAGAACCAGTGTCTCAACATCTCGTTTTGTTTGTTTATGAAATTCACGCACGGAAAGCTGACTTTTTATTTAACTGAGCTTCTTTAACGTTGTATAGGTGATGAGTCGTCATGAACAGGGCTACCAGATTTCGCACCGTGTTACGTGTAGTTCGCTGACTGCAGACGTTAGACTGCAAACAACCCCATTGTCAGTTTATTGACGTCCCGCCACTGGAGACGTTTCCGATGGTGTGTCTGTTACGAGTAAAGCGCGTAAAATGTTTGCGGTTCTTTCATCTGCCGAAGATTTACGAAATATGGCTGACACTGTCTCGCGTTGGTGTCACTCGCGAAGAAAGCAGATGGGCGATTTTCTGACAACTAAGAATTGATATCGGAGACTCTAATAATTGTTAGAAATTGGGGTTATACAAGGTTGTTTCTGACCCCTACTGCTTTGTAATCCTCTACAAGAAAGAAGTCCATTTTTTCCACGACAGACTGTCTGTGTCGTAAATTTGCCAGTAAGGACGTCAACTACGAGCTAATATAGAGGTTATTAACACATTTAATTCAGATATACTTTTAGGAATGTTGAAATGTTTGTATTAACCCTCTCCGTATACCCTCCCCCACCCCCACCCCCACCCCCACCTGAGACTCTGGCATACAGCTATATGTATTTGTGAGCTCTGATTTGTGTAGTTTGTGATGAGTACAATCAGTGTTCAGAATGGCAGTCCTCCTGCGGATTGATTAGGAAGGATGTGTCGTCCTGGCAATTCTACACACCTAATGTAGGACTGTGATTCATGATAGCAATCACAACATTGGACATTCATGTGCAGCAATATAATTTTGGCTGCTAAAATGTTTTGCTTTTATTTATTATTATTATTATTTTAATTATTTTTTATTTTACATTTTTGTCGTTCACACTTTGCAGATAAATAGTATTTGTTTAAATATTAATATTTAGACACATTATTAAAATATTAAAGGTTAATAACAATAACTGCAATTAATTAGAATTAATAAGCGCAAATCTTAAATATCAAATTCCACAATCCATTGCTACGGATAATTTGCATTCGCTGTAAAACATAGAAGATGCTTAGCTTATTTTATTTATCTTTGTACTTCCTCTATAAAGAGGAAAGCAACGATTTTTAAGGGACGATATTTTCTCACATATGTGCAATATCATAATGTGATACTACGATATTCTCTCTAACGACTGTGTAAGAAAATTCACGCTAAGAACTGTTTTCAAATGAGTATGGACCCAATAACAAGTTGTTTTAATGTATTTTGCAAAATGCTAATACGAATAATTCCCAAATCCCACCTGACTGGTAGTTTGTAGAAAGCAATATTGTCAGATTTGTTAGCAAATGTCATGCTACAGGTATCATTGTCATCAACATAGTGAATCAACCTGACTGGTATTTTGTAGGGAGCAATATTGTCAGATTTGTTAGAAAATGTCATGCTACAGATATAATTTTCAGCGACATAGTGAATATCTCTACATGTATAACCTTTGTTAACATTCAAAACATGCATTTGTACTCATATACGGTGAAGCACACCCGGGGGTGCATTGTCTCCTAAGTATTGTATCAAGGGAGTTATGTATATATGTGTACGGGTTTCAAAACAACTAAATTGATTTTGTAGGGTACACAGTGTGTTTCCATGTTACCCTGACTCGGAATGAAGTTGTTCAATAAAATATCATCTGCTGTGTTTAGCCACACATAAAATCCAATCGCTTGGTGTCATATTGTCGAAGCGGAGACTAATAATGAACGGATTAGCACCAGTTTTCACTAATAATGAACGGATTAGCACCAGTTTCTTTGGATTTTTATATACAAATAACAAATAGTATTTTTGACACACTTGTCGTGTATTTTGTTACATCCGTGTTGCTGCATATCTGTAATGAATTCCACAAGCGAAAGTTTTTTTTGTACATTTGGCATTTTTGGTTTGTTGTACATTTGAGCAATATAGGGCCGACACAGGAGTAGGTTTGTTGTACATTTGGCAGCAATATAGGGCCGACACAGGAGTGGTAATGGTTTGTTGTACATTTGGCTTAGGGGACACAGGAGTGGTAATGGTTATGGTTTGGTACATTTGGCAGCAATATAGGGCCGACACAGGAGTGGTAATGGTTTGTTGTATTTGGCACAAATAGGGCCGACACAGGAGTGGTAATTTTGTTGTACAATGGTTCTTATAGGGCCGACACAGGAGTGGCAATGGTTTGTGGTATATTTGGCAGCAATATAGGGCCGACACAGGAGTGGTAATGGTTTTTGTTGTACATTTGGCAGCAATATAGGGCCGACACAGGAGTGGTAATGGTTTGTTGTACATTTGGCAGCAATATAGGGCCGACACAGGAGTGGTAATGGTGGTGTTGTATATTTGGCAGCAATATAGGGCCGACACAGGAGTGGTAATGGTTTGTTGTACATTTGGCAGCAATATAGGGCCGACACAGGAGTGGTAATGGTTTGTTGTACATTTGGCAGCAATATAGGGCCGACACAGGAGTGGTAATGGTTTGTTGTACATTTGGCAGCAATATAGGGCCGACACAGGACACAGGAGTGGTAATGGTTTGTTGTACATTTGGCAGCAATATAGGGCCGACACAGGAGTGGTAATGGTTTGTTGTACATTTGGCAGCAATATAGGGCCGACACAGGAGTGGTAATGGTTTGTTGTATATTTGGCAGCAATATAGGGCCGACACACAGGCAGCAATATAGGGCCGACACAGGAGTGGTAATGGTTTGTTGTACATTTGGCAGCAATATAGGGCCGACACAGGAGTGGTAATGGTTTGTTGTATATTTGGCAGCAATATAGGGCCGACACAGGAGTGGTAATGGTTTGTTGTATATTTGGCAGCAATATAGGGCCGACACAGGAGTGGTAATGGTTTGTTGTACATTTGGCAGCAATATAGGGCCGACACAGGAGTGGTAATGGTTTGTTGTGTACATTTGGCAGCAATATAGGGCCGACACAGGAGTGGTAATGGTTTGTTGTATATTTGGCAGCAATATAGGGCCGACACAGGAGTGGTAATGGTTTGTTGTACATTTGGCAGCAATATAGGGCCGACACAGGAGTGGTAGGTGTGTTGTAGTGGTGGTAATGGTTTGTTGTACATTTGGCAGCAATATAGGGCCGACACAGGAGTGGTAATGGTTTGTTGTACATTTGGCAGCAATATAGGGCCGACACAGGAGTGGTAATGGTGTGTTGTACATTTGGCAGCAATATAGGGCCGACACAGGAGTGGTAATGGTTTGTTGTACATTTGGCAGCAATATAGGGCCGACACAGGAGTGGTAATGGTTTGTTGTACATTTGGCAGCAATATAGGGCCGACACAGGAGTGGTAATGGTTTGTTGTACATTTGGCAGCAATATAGGGCCGACACAGGAGTGGTAATGGTTTGTTGTACGTTTGGCAGCAATATAGGGCCGACACAGGAGTGGTAATGGTGTGTTGTATATTTGGCAGCAATATAGGGCCGACACAGGAGTGGTAATGGTTTGTTGTACATTTGGCAGCAATATAGGGCCGACACAGGAGTGGTAATGGTTTGTTGTACATTTGGCAGCAATATAGGGCCGACACAGGAGTGGTAATGGTTTGTTGTACATTTGGCAGCAATATAGGGCCGACACAGGAGTGGTAATGGTTTGTTGTACATTTGGCAGCAATATAGGGCCGACACAGGAGTGGTAATGGTTTGTTGTACATTTGGCAGCAATATAGGGCCGACACAGGAGTGGTAATGGTTTGTTGTATATTTGGCAGCAATATAGGGCCGACACAGGAGTGGTAATGGTGTGTTGTATATTTGGCAGCAATATAGGGCCGACACAGGAGTGGTAATGGTTTGTTGTACATTTGGCAGCAATATAGGGCCGACACAGGAGTGGTAATGGTTTGTTGTACATTTGGCAGCAATATAGGGCCGACACAGGAGTGGTAATGGTTTGTTGTATATTTGGCAGCAATATAGGGCCGACACAGGAGTGGTAATGGTTTGTTGTTGTATATTTGGCAGCAATATAGGGCCGACACAGGAGTGGTAATGGTTTGTTGTACATTTGGCAGCAATATAGGGCCGACACAGGAGTGGTAATGGTTTGTTGTACATTTGGCAGCAATATAGGGCCGACACAGGAGTGGTAATGGTTTGTTGTACATTTGGCAGCAATATAGGGCCGACACAGGAGTGGTAATGGTTTGTTGTATATTTGGCAGCAATATAGGGCCGACACAGGAGTGGTAATGGTTTGTTGTATATTTGGCAGCAATATAGGGCCGACACAGGAGTGGTAATGGTGTGTTGTATATTTGGCAGCAATATAGGGCCGACACAGGAGTGGTAATGGTTTGTTGTACATTTGGCAGCAATATAGGGCCGACACAGGAGTGGTAATGGTTTGTTGTATATTTGGCAGCAATATAGGGCCGACACAGGAGTGGTAATGGTTTGTTGTATATTTGGCAGCAATATAGGGCCGACACAGGAGTGGTAATGGTGTGTTGTATATTTGGCAGCAATATAGGGCCGACACAGGAGTGGTAATGGTTTGTTGTATATTTGGCAGCAATATAGGGCCGACACAGGAGTGGTAATGGTTTGTTGTACATTTGACAGCAATATAGGGCCGACACAGGAGTGGTAATGGTTTGTTGTACATTTGGCAGCAATATAGGGCCGACACAGGAGTGGTAATGGTTTGTTGTATATTTGACAGCAATATAGGGCCGACACAGGAGTGGTAATGGTTTGTGGTATATTTGGCAGCAATATAGGGCCGTCACAGGAGTGGCAATGGTGTGTTGTATATTTGGCAGCAATATAGGGCCGTCACAGGAGTGGTAATGGTTTGTGGTATATTTGGCAGCAATATAGGGCCGTCACAGGAGTGGCAATGGTGTGTTGTATATTTGGCAGCAATATAGGGCCGTCACAGGAGTGGCAATGGTGTGTTGTATATTTGGCAGCAATATAGGGCCGTCACAGGAGTGGCAATGGTGTGTTGTATATTTGGCAGCAATATAGGGCCGTCACAGGAGTGGTAATGGTTTGTGGTATATTTGGCAGCAATATAGGGCCGTCACAGGAGTGGCAATGGTGTGTTGTATATTTGGCAGCAATATAGGGCCGTCACAGGAGTGGTAATGGTTTGTGGTATATTTGGCAGCAATATAGGGCCGTCACAGGAGTGGCAATGGTGTGTTGTATATTTGGCAGCAATATAGGGCCGTCACAGGAGTGGCAATGGTGTGTTGTATATTTGGCAGCAATATAGGGCCGTCACAGGAGTGGTAATGGTTTGTGGTATATTTGGCAGCAATATAGGGCCGTCACAGGAGTGGCAATGGTGTGTTGTATATTTGGCAGCAATATAGGGCCGTCACAGGAGTGGCAATGGTGTGTTGTATATTTGGCAGCAATATAGGGCCGTCACAGGAGTGGCAATGGTGTGTTGTATATTTGGCAGCAATATAGGGCCGTCACAGGAGTGGCAATGGTGTGTTGTATATTTGGCAGCAATATAGGGCCGACACAGGAGTGGTAATGGTTTGTTGTACATTTGACAGCAATATAGGGCCGACACAGGAGTGGTAATGGTGTGTTGTATATTTGGCAGCAATATAGGGCCGACACAGGAGTGGTAATGGTTTGTTGTACATTTGGCAGCAATATAGGGCCGTCACAGGAGTGGTAATGGTTTGTTATATGTTTGGAAGCAATATAGGGCCGATACAGGAGTGGTAATGGTTTGTTGTACATTTGGCAGCAATATAGGGCCGACACAGGAGTGGTAATGGTTTGTTATATGTTTGGAAGCAATATAGGGCCGATACAGGAGTGGCAATGGTTTGTTGTATATTTGGCAGCAATATGGGGTCGATATTCTTTGATAACAGTCGAACAATATTGCCTTCATATTCGTCTTCTGCGTTCAGTTTTTTTATGCTTCTTAAAATTGAAATCAGGAATTTTAAACCTCCATGAAAAGTTTGTTTTCATTAGTATGCCTCCATGAACTCAACAACCAAAAACCAGGACATCTCTTTCATCCCAAATTGTTCATCTGATTGTCCTAGCTTAGATCCAAGAATAACCTAATTGGGTTCATCAAATATGACGCATTGTACCACCCAGAAAATCGCCAAACTGAAAAGGAAAATAATATTAATATACATTTTCCCCACAACCGTTTGTGTACCAGACTGCACTTCTTTTGATGGCGAGGAGGTAAATCAGAGTCAACCAACGGCGATCGATCCTACGACCCCTCACATTTCAGCCGAGCACTTTACAACTGAGGAACTTCTCTCCGCCTCAACAAACAGAGAGGAAACTGAAAGTGAACATATTATCCAGACATATAATGTTACAGTAGAGGTTTACCATTGGCGGTCCGAAATCAAGCCAAGAAAAAACCCATGAAACCGAGAGGAGAAATAATACTTGCATAGTGCGAACTTATGAACCCATCGACAACAAAAAAATACATTTAACGTTAAACAGACAAATTAACGGAGCTAGGGTCAGAAACACATTTTACTTTAAAAAAGACCGTGACAGTTTACACAGTTTCGAAAACGAAATTTAATCGGTCTCGAAAGAGGTCGTGCAAACAGATTTGGACAATTCAGGCTTCCTGCCACTAGCAATTTGAGCAAACCAAAGACTACGTACATGTCTCATTAATACCTTGTATGTAAAGATACAAAGCAAATTTGTTAAATTAGCCCGTGGATCAATTTGGAAACACCGAGGCATGCCTTCGGTTTGTGAGTACGACCATGTAGGCAACACCCAGATCCTGTATTGGCCCCACATACCAAGTCTTTATGCGACCTGCTTGGTAGGTTATGATGTCTAAGTACCATCTGTTTGGTGAGCGGCGAGGAATGTCCGCATAAACTGTTGACACACTGAAGGCACACAGAAGTCCAAGTGGCGTATTAAGGGAGCCAGGTAGCTAATTGCGGACACGCCTTCCACACGCAAGGCATTGCAGTCCTTTCACGGGGCTGGCGTATATCGACGATTGAAGGTCAACGTTCAAACGAGACGTGTGTACATCTTATGAACACAGGTCATCAGAGAACATTTAGCTAATCGCTAGGTACCAACAAAACGGGCATGTTCAAAAACGTTTTTATTCCAGTCTAACTCCTGCTTGATCTTGACCGTGACCACAGACACATACAACATGTGTGGTTACTAGTATGCTCTTCTTAGGCAATATACCTTTCTGACACCCAATAGCCGATGTGTGTTTTTGTACTGGGTTGTCGTTGAACATTCATTCATTTACACTTACATTTCTTAGGCAAGAAACAAATATTGTTTTTCAGACTTACTTCAGATTCGACTTTCAGAGAAAATAATACATGTATATTTACATCCCCAAACAGTTCATAGCAGTTCTTTCATTTGGTCTGTTGTCGGCTTCTCCCTCTATCTTCCCTCTTCCTCTCTATGTATGCCACAACTCTCTCTCTCTCTCTCTCTCTCTCTCTCTCTCTCTCTCTCTCTCTCTCTCTCTCTCTCTCTCTCTCTCTCTCTCTCTCTCTCTCTCTCTCTCTCTCAGCACTAATAGCAAGCCTCCTGATGGTGGTAATGAGGCGTTGAGGAGTGTTATTGGGAGTGATGTGGCGTGTTGCTGTTGCTGGTTAACATTGGAGGGACGGCTGGCTGCGAGTGTTACCAACAGATCACGTCTGTGATGGTTGTCTCTGATATCAATCTCACGTAATGATGCACAACTATCTCCCTTTTTAAAAGCGTCCATCACTTGTTTGGGTTAAAAAGTGCTGACGGCGAAAATGCGCATCAATTTAACAAGCGTGAATGTAGAAAAAAAGTCGACATTTTGTAACAGGTATCCAATTCTGACTTCGCGGTACAAAGTCCATTTACTTGAAATATAATTTTGATGTTACAATTACATAAAAAGCAGTCTCCCCTTAAGGAGCAATTCGTAACTTTTGATCTCTTTTATTTTGATCAAATATATTGGATTTTTGGATTTTCTATGATAAGTTAAACGTGACGGTAATAGTAGTAGTAGTCGTAGTCGTAGTAGTAGTAGTAGTAGTAGTAGTAGTAGTAGTATATTAGTATATTTAGTGGTAGAAGTCGTATATTACTAGTAGTAGTTGTAGTAGTAGTAGTAGTTGCAGTAGTTGTAACAGCAGCCGCAGCAGCCGCAGCCGCAGCAGCAGCAGCAGTAGTAGTAGTAGTAGTAGTAGTAGTAGTGGTGGTAATGGTGGTAATGGTGGTGGTAGTAGTACTAAAGTTAGTAGAAGTAGCAGCAGCAGTAGCAGTTACTGTAGTGTAATAACCTAATAGAAAAACATCATACAACAGCCTACAACAACACGTGGCAGCACCAACACTACGATAAGTACTTGTTTACTTTTGTTGTTTTCCCCCGTGTAATCCTTCACGGGTCCCAGATGAACCGTTCCGCGGTTTGTCCCCGTGGAGTGGACAATGCCGTGAACGACATGAACAAGATCATATTAAGGAGAGTCAAGTGGATTTCTCCTCCAAGGTCACTGACAGGATCAACAGTTAACGAACTGTCGCTATAAGTAATAATTGAACAGGTTAAAAGTTTAATGTGGCAAGTAGTGCGTTTAGGAGGGAGAGAGAGAGAGAGAGAGAGAGAGAGAGAGAGAGAGAGAGAGAGAGAGAGAGAGAGAGAGAGAGAGAGAGAGAGAGAGAGAGAGAGAGAGAGAGAGAGAGAGAGAGAGAGAGAGAGAGCGCTCGCAGTCGTTTGCGACGGATTCAGTATATGAATTTTGTGAACCACGAACATTTGGTGTATTCGATTGTTCTCCTGAGCACACTAATATTTGTTAGTGAATTTGTACCAGAGCGACCAGGGCAGTGTTCTGGGTTAATTACAACATTGTGTCGTGTTTAATATAATGTGATAATGGAAACAAAAGAAAGAAAAAGAAAACCGCCACCGCCACCACCACCATGACTACTACAACTACTACTGCTACAACTGAATCTTAATAAATACGGCTTTTATTGAGAAATTATGTTTCTCTTCTGTTTTAATTTGTAACTGCCATCTGGAAACACCACAAGAAAGTTTTATCATCGCCTGAAGCAAACAGAAAGTCCAAAAATCCTACATCTGTTCACCAAAATTCGTGCTGGGGAGTCGTTAAACATTCATTTATTCATTCTGTTCACGAAATATTTGGCTTGAACCACGTCTTTTTTGTACTGGATTTTTGTTTTAATTTTGTGAAAAAAAGTAAGAATTTATACAAAGAGAGACTTCGTGGAATATACCTAGTAACAACATATCACCAACACTCAATATCAAACATTTGTCGTTCCAACCAGTGCACCACAGCTATTCAAAGGCCGTGGTATGTGCTTTCCTGTCTGTGGGAAAGTGCATATAAAAGATCTCTTGCTGCTAATGGAAACTTGTAGCTGGTTTCCTCTGATGACTACGAGTCAGAATTACCAACTTTTTGACATATAATAGCCGATGACTCAATGTGCACTAGTGGTGTCATTAAACAAAACTAACTCTTTAAAAAAAAATATCAAACACATTCTCACTTCTAACCGCAATGTCTCATCTGATCCGGTCAGGTATAGTCGTCCTTTGGGTTCTTCTTCTTCCCTCCCTTCCTTCCTTCTTTCCTTTAATCGATCGTTCATTCAATTTCTCCATCCATGATTTTGTGTGTTCGGTCGTCCCTATACATATCCACCACAAGTGATGAAACTGACAGGTCAGCTGACACATTAATAATAATACGTGTATGATGTTGAAGTATTTTCATGAATGGCTTTGATCCGTTTGGTGTACCAAATCATCTCCATTGATAAACTTTAACCTCATTTAACAACTCGTTTTTAAACAGAATATTGAAAGTTTTTAATGTGAAAGTGTTTCCCAAATCGTTTGTATTTTCTCTGAATTTAAATCAACAAAAGATAATTGTATTTAAATGCAATGTTTGAAAAATCCTAATATTTATTGTTAGGGGATACATTTTAAAAATGAAAATTAAATAGACTATGTAATAAATGAATAAATGAATAAATGTTTAAACGACACCCCAGCACGTGATTTAATACAAACATAGTTCTCTGTATCACCATGGCGGTTCCGCTGGTTTGGTTATCTAATTTATTTGATTTCCATTTTACTCTGTTAGTTTGTACGCTTTTACTGAAACTGATACAAATTACATTTTTAGTTTTTATAATTGTCTCGATTTTATTCGATTCAATGAAACTTTATTAATATATTCTGTATACAAGCACATGCTAAAAGAATTTGGTGTTTACATCTGTTCTGTGTCGTTTGCTATTGTTTTTGTTCCAGTCCCAGTGATCAGAGATGATAAAATCAATCTTAGCAGTAAAAACATATACTAACATTTGCCAGATTCAGAAATGTCAAACATCATAAAGATCAGAAAAATATTTCTCTGAGATGTTTTCAAGATTAAGCCAATTGGAATTCTTTAAACCCTCGTCTGGAGAAAGTCGAAAGGCTATTTGTAGTTCTCAGTCCACACTTGATTGTCCTACAATTTCGTGTGTGAGGTACCTTCTGTATATGGCTGTCTTTGTACCTGCCGCAAATCCACCGTTGGTCAAACACAGCCCAGTCAGTCGAGTGGCCAGTTCTGGCTACTTGGTGTTTTGGGCAGCACAATGACAAACGAAAGCTTGGAGGGATATTGTGGTACAGCGGCAAACACGACCATTGTCCAAGGCCAGGGTCAGAGCAAACAGTCTGACCAGTGAAAGGGAAGCTGTCTGTACTTTTGACTGACCAAACACCAGTCATGGACAGACAGGACTGTCAGCCAGGCAGGAACAATACGGATTCCTAACAGAGAAGGTCCGGGCAGTGAGGAGAACAATGGCGGCTTCATTTAAACTCTTCATTATCCGTGTTGCAGGCTGACTTACAGGTGACCATGGCGTCAAACCATAATGAGACTACAAGTCTTTTGGTAATCCATCCGTGATGACGAAAAAGAGGAAGAAGGGAGTGGGACGGGGTGGTGTGCATTGTGATGCCTGTTTAATTTGAGAGGGTCTGGGGATAATAGAGTGTGGTATCAATCACGGATGGTGATAGAAACAAAATATAAGGGTTTGGAGTTTAAGGATGGTGGCTATTGTTTCAGGCTTTCTAGAATTGATTATGTCTGTTGCTGGTGTCTGAGATTTTATTAACATGTTTCTTTTAGAAGCTTTCTGGCTAATAGAATTTACCTCTAATCACAAGCATACAAAAAGTAAATGTGTAGATTAAGAATTTTGTAAATGTTTTCGGTTTACAGAAAATCATGGTGTTTATTTTAGGAATAGTGGTATTTCTTTTCGAATGTAAATACCACACAGTTGATGGATTTTAATCCAGACATTTACTAATTTAATGTCTGAGTTTCATTTGTTTAAAGAAAGGTCCGTTCCTATGTCTACTCTAGAAATGGTACATCAAAAGCCACACCATGTGGTGTGTTCCTTAAATACAAACAATCACAGCTACCAGTCAAACATTAATGGAAATATCCAATGGGTCTTATGGAGGTTCTGATTCGTCAAACCAATCTTGATTATGCAGTCCTTCTACGAAGCGGGAGGTATGTGTTGTCCTATATGTGACCTTGTTAAACGTCCGTTTGACAACACCTTGTGCTGAAGTACCATGTCTGCCATCTAACAGCTGGCAATCAACATATTGTTGATGTATCTTTAACAACCGTTCATTCCTTTTAACGACCGGTTGTATGTAACACAAAGACAAA
Source organism: Gigantopelta aegis (assembly GCF_016097555.1). NCBI lineage: Eukaryota > Metazoa > Mollusca > Gastropoda > Neomphalida > Peltospiridae > Gigantopelta > Gigantopelta aegis. The sequence goes on along the minus strand of NC_054707.1, from coordinate 64,441,930 downwards.
TACAAATATTCGCTTGATGCGTTTTTATCACCTTTTGTTTTCTGAAAATCATCTTGGTTGACGAGAACCTGGTGTGTCTGTCACTACCGCCATCTGAATTTTACTACCGCCATCTGTTCCCATCCACACAGCCACCCCACATCCACCTGCTGGACAATCAGTCAGTGTAAGGTATGAAGGATTTTGTTTGTAGCCCCACACATGACCCCCGCGATAACCAGACGTCCAACGAGGGCAGTAAGTGTTCAGTTCTTTAAAACAGGTGTATCATCTGATCTCATCTGACTATCAATATCTACAAAAAAGCTAACAAAAGTCTGTTTTGATACATGCACAAAACATTAATCTAGTCGTTGACAGACAATTACAGGTTATTTCGGCATGTTTTCTTTGTAAACCATCCTAAGCCATTCCGATACAGGACGACCCGCCAACCACCCAAACCTAATACTGTCCACATATTACCTTCGCGGGTGTCCTTCTCAGAGTGGAATATAATCACACACCAACACAAAAAAACGTGAGATAGGAAAAATGTTGAAGACAATTGGTGCTATAGACATGGGGCGTCTTCGCCTTTCTTTGACCAAGAGCACGTGCTGGTCAGACAGTTCTAGGATAAAAGCCAAATCGTCAGTGCACAAATACTTGCGCATATTATTTGTGTCAGTGGATCTGAATGACACGACACTTTCTACGGTTGTTTTCTTTGGAAAGCTATCTCAGTTAAGTCATTCTATATGAAATTTAAAACACTTCTTATAACAATTCTCTTTGAAAGCGACTCACATACCGATTCAAAAGTCCATAAATGTGGGTGGTGTTGAATAGTGAGGATGTGGTAGACATGACCGCCTTACATGTGTAGTCATGTCGTAGATTTGTATGCATCTGACCTGTTTTTGTCTTTTTAATTGAATATTTTACGCCAGCTGGCTTTTTATTATTATTCTAGTTTGTTTTTAAACAGTCTGACCAAACAACCGCTTCGCGTGCTCTCCTGGTCAGCATTCAAATGGACTGTCTCAGAACATTGTGAATTTCTCTCCCCCGCTGGGTCGAGATTTTCACAAAACACAGGGTCCAGGAAAACATGGATGTTGGCAAATTGCTGTAACTTCTCACTGGCCTTTTGCGTTATCTTGAGTAAACAGATTGTCTATTATTCTTTAAAATATCTTGTCTCTGGAACCTCGTCGTGGGAATACGATCCCACCGCACCGAGTTTTATATGAATTTCAAAGCATAAGGGAACTCGACCACGATGGCAGGATTAGGTATCAGTCTGTTAAATCTGTCTTTGAAGTCATTTCAAGGTCCAATTGCTTACAAGAATAAAACTGAAATCGTGGTCAAGAGGGTTAGAATCAATTAGGTATTCTGTGATGATCCTTGGAATTGTCTGCGTCAGAAAGCCGGATACCTCAGTCTGATCCCTGAAATTGTCTCTGTCTAAAACGGCCGGGTAGCTCAATTTGTTCAGCTGCAGGCGATAGACAACACAACTGTAACTAGCTGGTACTTCTCGCCCCATTAGACGGGTGTTTACTCTGGGTTTTAGGGTTTCATAGTTGTCGTTTGAGACGATGACTTGTGAAGTTACCGATACAGTTTGATGACTCTCGTGAACATCAGACAAGTGATAATTTATCAGGCGCTTGGGATGGCGTTGTGGAAGTTTCGTTCACAGAGCAAGTAGCACTGCGCACAATTAATACCAATATTTCTTAGTATATGCTTGCATTTTCACCGTACGTGAATAAATAAATCTAGTTTCGTAAAACCTTTGATGGATAGTACTTAAATACATTTTCTTTAAATAATGTGTTGACGGAAATGTCATTAAGAAAACATTCATGAATTTTAAATATATATCTGAAACACGTAGGTTTCCACGTGTCACAAATGACCATATATCCAAGTGTCATAATGACCATGTTTTCAAGTATCACAATGACCATGTTTCTAAGTGTCACAAAATACTATATATCCAAGTGTCACAAATGACCATGTTTCCAATTATCAAAATAATCATATTTCCAAGTGTCAAAATAACCATATTTCTAAGTATCACAATAACCATATCTCCAAGTATCTATGTTTCAAAAGGTCACAACGACCATGTTTCCAACAGCTACAAATATAATTTTTCCGTTGTTAATAACAGATAATGACAGACATTCTCTTTATCAGATTTATCCCTTGCCTAACTGTTCATATATTTAGCTTATCTTCACAACGATCAGCCGAAAATATTCCTACTAGTTGTGAAAAAACGAACCAACCCCACACACGTCTTTGATCTGAAGGCAAAGACACACTTTTCAACACAAGTGTCTATTGGAAAGTCATTAGGGTGACACCCAGTAAATATAGATGGTGATAGGGCACGCTGTGTGCATATTGCAGCTCAGATTTAGAGCCCTGCGGAAAGACATAAGTGCTGCGCATTTGACAGTTATGACTCGACACGTGTTACATACCACATTTTTGGAGTATCGTTTGAAGCGTTACGTTGCGTAATTGATTAGATACGCGGTTTGTGAGTTGTTATTTTAAAAATGTCTTTTGCATATGCAAAATAGATTCTTGTGCTTGTTATCTATATTTTTTTGCTGTTTTAGTTGGAAATTTCGTACTCTTGTTTTGTTTTCTTATGACTTATTTTTGGTTTAAAATTGCTCATGTCATTTATTATTCTTCCGTTGTGGTATTCAAATTTACTGCTTTAGTGCACCGTGCCTTTGTCAGAATTGTTCGGTTCTAAACGGTTAATTTTAACGCATAGTATAAAAAATATACAGAGGTACAAACTTTTGTTTGTTTATTTTGTGATTCACCCATCCATCCATCCATTCATCTATACAATACACACATACACACACACACACACACACACACACACACACACACACACATACATACATACATACATACATACATACGTACAATATATAGATATTCATACATCAATACATACATACATACATACATACATACATGTCAATAGCTCAGAGCGCATCGTGTTTAGTCTTGCAATTTTGGACGATTCGTTGTCACAGGTTCAAGTCCCAGCAACGGCATGGAACAATTTGTGAGGCTAGAAAGGATTTAATTATCCCCTGCGCCAGTGCGTTAATATCTATGTATGTAACAGTCAACCTCGACATACATACAATATATAGATAGTCATACATCAATACATGCATAAATACATACATACATACATACATACATACATACATACATACACACATACGTGGAACGTAGTTGGTCTGATTGGTAGCGTTCCGGCCCAACACTTGCGGGCGATTAGGTACCACAGGTCCGGGACTAGATAACGGCATGAGGAAATTATTAAGGACAATAAAGGATTTTAATATCCCATGTGCCAGTGCGTCATTGAATATATGTATGTTTAAGTCAAAACCCGACATACATACAATAGAGATATTCAAAATATAAAAATACATACATACATACATACATACATACATACAATATATATAGATATTCATACATCAATACATAAATACATACATACATATAAGATTAGATTTAAAAAAACAGAAATTATACAAATATTCACGTGTTTTAATTATTAGAAAATTAATCGAATAATAGTAATTGTACTTAGAGTTTAATTATGACAACTCACTTCATAATATATTAAAATCATTTCGTTTAAACGAACCATTATTTTGGAAGGCTGAATTTTTTTCTGTTGGTTTCCTTTAACAATACATATATTAAACTGCAGAATTCTTGAGATACTATATTGTAATTCTACATGCGCATATGATACAATGTCACCCCATAGTCTAAATATCCATCATCGTGCGTTCTCCAATTTCGGCAATTTGCACGGTCTCGGTAACACATGCTGTGATTACTATCGAATGGCGTCATTTCAGCTTTCTCAAGTATGTCGGGTATTCAAGCCGTACTGTTCCGGAATCACGAAACCCCACTGAGAAAGAAAATATTGGAAATAATAGATTTTAAACTTAATAGATCTGCTTTTGTCAAACTTGCAATTAAAGGCACGAAAATAGATAGCACTGTTGTATTCTAATAAATTAACAACTGAACCATTTTGTATTGACTGAGACCAGTGAGATCACAAAACGTAATTGTGGACATATATTTATTAATGTATATAAAGTGATATAAATATAGTTACTGTACCATACACCTATATCATGGTGACACACCAAAAGAGAGGGCGAGCGATAGCGTCCACTGACTAGACTGGGGTTTTTTTGCCGAATGTTAAATGAATGTGATACGATAGAAGACGATGATACCAGTCAAAATGATGACGAGCGCATCTCCTTTTATTCATTTCATTTGAACTTATTTTCGTGCTTATATCCAATTAAGGTTCAAGTACGCTGTCCTGGGCACACACCACAGCTATCTGGGTTGTCTGTTCAGGACAGCGGGTTATTTGTTTGTTGGTTAGTGAGAGAGAAAAGGGTGCAGGGTGTAGTGGCCTTACACCTACCCACTGAGCCCTTAAGAACTCGCTCTGGGGTTTTGGAGCCGGTACCGGGCTAGGAACCCTGTACCTACCAGCCTATAGTCCGATGGCTTAACCACTGCGCCACCGAGGCCGGTAGCGCATCTCGTGGACACACCACAATTCTCGCTATTGTCAGAGTTAAAACTGTAATCCTCATAATTACAGCCTCTTACCTCGTGTATAGACTAATGGAGACTTGTCTGATTAATTGTACGTATAGCAAAGAGGACGTATGACATTCTCTTTGTCATATGTTATTTTTTTTAAGTATTGTCTGTTATTTCGTTTACGTTCATCGGGGTATGAACACACACAAAAACGTCCGCAAACTGTGTGAATCGGCGAAGACATTCTCACATAAGTTTGCGGATGAATTTTTTTTTTCATACCCAGATGAACGTAAAAGAAATAGCAGACAATACTTATAATTAAATTTCAATCATACTTGCCAATAATAACACTAAAAGTTCATACTTTATTTTGAATTATTTTTGGTCCATAAACATAGACTACTTGCCCATATAAAATGATGTCATCAGGTATGGCGTTCCATGACGACGTAATTTTTACGTTCATCGTGAATTCAACAAACTCTCTTTGCTACGTCAGGACCAATAGGATGACGTTATATTGCAATGAATGTAACGGGAATTTAATTATTAAATTGTATAACTAACCAAGAGCTGAAAACGTGGGACACACTCACAACTTTGTGTCAAATGCCATGTGAATTGGTGCAGTAGGTTCGATCCTGCTGTTTGACATTTTGTGTTTTTAAATATTACAGTTTCAGCAAGAAGAAGAAGAAAAAGAAGAAGAAGAAGAAGAAGAAAAAGAAGAAGAAGAAGAAGAAGAAGAAGAAGAAGAAGAAGAAGAAGAAGAAAAGAAACAACAAAGAAGAAGGACAAATTTACAAACAAGAAAAATAAGTAAAAGAAAAATACTAAGTTACGAAGAAATCAAAAAGAAGAAAAAGGAAGAAAAAAAATAATAATAATAATAATAATAATAAAAACGAAAAAAGATGAAGAACAACAAAAATAACAAAATAACAAGAAAAAAGACAAATTTAGGAAAATGAAAAGGTAGAAGAAAACGAAAAGAATAAGAAGAGGAAGAAACAGTCGAAAAGGAAGGGGTTGGAGAATATCAGAAAGATGAATCCAGAAGAGAGTAGGAGTTTAAAAAGATGTACAACCAAAAAAAAAACCGTCAACTATTATTAATAAGATTATTGCATGTTACAGAAACAATCAAACAACAAGAAACCAATAACAAACAAGTGACATCTTTTAACAGATGTAAATTTACCGCATACATGACAGGGTAATATATTACAGACAAATTACCACTCTATCATGTAACTACTCACGTTTCACATATCATAACTGTAAAAATCTCTTGATTGACAATTTAATCTTGTTGACATCAGGCCTATTGGCTGTGACAGGCCCACCCCGTGATTCGAGGTGCGTTGCTAGTTCCCTGCCCCACAACTGGATGGGTCAGTGGGTTTATTCTGTGGCTCGCAGTTTGAATTAGCGTCACGTCGGGAGCGCCATACATTTGGCGGGGTTCTGGGAATTAATTACTCGTTTAACAGCCTTGCTGCAGACACTTGGAATTCTCCACTGAAATAGCTTGATTTCGCTCAAACTTGCATTGGTGTATTTTTGTTTCCTACACGGTAGCTTAGTCCAAGTCGATCTGTTTGTCAATATTTTTTTTCTCAACACATTTGTTTTTAGATAAGATTCGTTAATTCATTTTATTTTTAACCTGATTTTCGTGTTTGTATTCAAATGAAGCTCAAACTGCGCTGTCATGGGCACACACCTCAGCTACTTGGACTGTCTTTACAATACAGGGGTTAACGCAGGGGTTAACGTTCAGTCATTATTCGTTTAGAGTTAGACGTGGGGTTTTTTTTAACGACACCACTAGAGCACATTGATTTATTAATCATCGGCTGTTGGATGTCAAACATTAGATAACTTTTGACTCGTAGTCTTGGATGAAACTCGGTATGTTTTCCCATTAGCAGCAAATGATCTTTTATATGCATACAAACAGGACAGTACGTACCAGCCTACAAGACCAACACCTCAGGCTAACCTCACTATTCGTTATTTAGAGAGTAGACCTGTAGAGTTCTTACACCTCTCAATGGGGACTGGACGTAGCCCAGTGGTAAAGCGCTCGCTTGATGCGCGGTCGGTTTAGGATCCATCCCCGTCGGTGGCCCCACTAGGCTATTCATCGTTTCAGCCAGCGCTCCACAACTGTAACAAAGGCCGTGGTATGTACTATCCTGTCTGTGGGATGGTGCATATAAAAGATCCCTTGTTGCTAATCGAAAAGAGTAGCCCATGAAGTGGCGACAGCGGATTTCCTATCTATATATCTGTGTGGTCCTTAACCATATGTTTGACGCCATATAACCGTAAATAAAATGTGTTGAGTGTCGTTAAATAAAACATTTCCTTCCTTCCTTCCTCTCAGTTGAGACATTATAACTCACACTATATGGGAACCAATACCGGAATGTGAACCCAGTAACTTCCACCCATGTATCCTTGTATCTTAACTACTACGCTAAAAAAAAAAAAAAAAAAAAAAAAAAAAAAAAAAAAAAAAAAAAAACCAGAAATCGTCGACTGATAATTAACCAAGTCTATCCACAGTATCAAATACATTGTGGATAGGACTAGTTAATTATCGCTCGAAGAATTAGAGAGAGAGAAAAAAACGGGGTACACAAGATGCCAATTCGACAGTATTTATTGTAATTGAACAAGTGATTCAAAAATGTTACAACGTATTGGTGGCGCGGTAGAGATTCCAAATAATTTTGACTTGAAAGGCTTAAGCCATTTGGGAGGAGTAAGCTACTGCACCGACTACTTTCAAGTAACGACGAACCACGCAGTAACCTCTCCCATCCATCAAGCGATCATCATTTTGTGGAAACAGACTGAACGTCTTAGACAAGCTAAGAATATTTACCCTATCTTTAGCAATAGATCTAAGTCTGGCTTATGGCACAAGGACCACAATTAAAGTTGTAAGAATCCCGACATCTCTATCGCTAATCCAAGTAACAATAACATTAAATGTATTTATTCGTGCAAGTAATGTATTACTTAACCCCATGTAACACCGGGACAAGGGTGTCTTTCTCTCTCTCGTGTAAACTTGATGCAAACTGATAGAAACTTTCTGTTAGCTGGCGCACGGTTTAATCAAATAATTTGAACAACCTGGTGATTTCGTGTCACCGACAGTATAAACCAACGTCGTGGCACATTATACAACAGGTTTATGTTTCAGTATGATCGAGAACATGGCATATTTGTTCAAAGACACCTCAGCACATTAAATTGTGGCAATATTGGTGTCTAACATATGGTTATTTCGACATTTAATCCAAATATATAGAGATGGAACCATATGTGTGTGTGTGTGTGTGTGTGTGTGTGTGCGTGTGGTGTGTGTGTGCGTGTGCGTGTATGTATGTGCGTGCGTGCAAGCACGTGTGTGTGTTTATTTTTTTAGATTTGATATAACATAGAATTAGTAAATGAGTTCAACCAATTTCGTACAGCACACTCGTGATTTATATTATTTGCACTATATATCTCGCTCTCTAATTATTAGAGGTTAGTGATTTAATAGCGAGAGGTTTTGCAATTTGTTTCGTTCGATGGCAACTACTAGCATATAAGCCGTCTACACATAGGACGGATACTAGATTTTGTTAATCAACAAACCTGTAACACGTTTTGATAAAGTTAAAATAGAGTGAAATAAGAGTCTGCGACCTATATGAATGTGTATTTTATGTATGTATGTATGTATGTATGTCTGTGTGTGTGTGTGTGTGTCTCTGTGTGTGTGTGTGTGTGTGTGTGTGTGTGTGTGCGTGTGTGCGTGTATGTGTGTGTGTGTATATATATATATATATATATATATATATATATATATATATATATATCAGAGATGGGGTAATCGTAATCAGTAATCGTAATCGATTGTAATCGATTACATGTTTTCATGTAATCGCAATCGTAATCGATTACATTGTTTGAGAATGTCATGTAATCGCAATCGTAATCGATTACATTGTTTGAGAATGTCATGTAATTGCAATCGATTACATTGCTAATGTAATCGTAATCAGCGATTACTTTCATGATTACTCGTAATTATTTACTAAACGTAGATGTGCTTAGCATCAATAACAGTGCCTACAGTTAGAAGCAGTACTGGTCAGCATGATTGCTACACAATGTATTCGCAATCGTAATCGATTACTTTCAATTATCTTATAATCGTAATCGTAATCGTAATCGTGACATTCTAAAGTAATCGTAATCGATTACTTTTGTCAAGTAATCGCCCCATCTCTGATATATATATATATATATATATATATATGATATTGACGATACCGAAAAACACTCTGGTAATAACTCTCTCTCTCTTGGGGAAATACCGTTAATAATAGACTAGAGCTCGTCTCAATAACCATTATTTCTCTGAAGTACGTGCGTTTCTAAAAGTATGAAAAATGCCGTTCGTAGAAATAGAAAAACCAGGATGACCAGAAACACTTCAGATGTATGGAAATTAATAATAATCGAAACAATAAAATATAAGTGATGGCTGATTTCAACAGTTACTGTTATAAACAGTTCTAAATGTAAAAAAAACCCCAAAACAACTAGGGTCTGTCACTTTTAATTGTTAGTTGTTAGTTGCTAGTAACGTCCTTCATTATAGAGCACCGTTTTTTTTCATACAAGAGTTAAAGAAAACCGCTATCCACATCCTAGCTTTTCTTCCACACTCTTTAAGAAAAAGGACTCCGGAGTTATGCACATGTATACAACAGTTTACAAAGCATGTCAGGCCTGTGAAAAGATTAATCAAAACTGCTTTCAAACAACGTTCATTGTTTGCACGTTTTACTTAAGATGGTACGGGAATTTTAGTTTTCCTTGGAACACATCGACAAAAGACCATGATACATCCATTGTATTCTGCGAATGAAACATGCTTATTTCTAAATAGCCGTTAGCTGTTCCGGTCCGGTTCAACGGTTCGATTTCCACTTGACTAAATGCCTTTCTTCAGTCAGTCGGAGGATGAAGATTTTGAAAACAAGACCATGGCGGTGTGTGTGTGTCCTAGATGGGGTGGGGTTTTTGTATGAACTCTTGTTATGTGTACATCTGAAATATGACATTGTCGTATGAATAAATTTGAAAAAAGGACAATTGTATGCGGTGTATCAAAGGTGTTTGATAAACCAGGTAAAACTAGTATCTGTGATACACAAAGTATCGGATCACCCGGCATTTGGGACATTGAAAAGGCAGTGATAATGACCTTTGGACAAGAGGCTTGTCCTGGCTATTTTTTTCAAAATCCTAGCGAAGTGTCTAGTCGTGGTCCCGATGGGAGGTCACATGTTGTTTGAGGTCACGGAAAAGAGCGTGTTAAACATTGAAAACAATGATAAGTAGGCCACGAGGAAAAGGAATAATTTGTGACGGTGACGGATGCAGGATTTGTTTTAAGGTTGAGGATGCAACTTACAAAACGAGACCTACAATGTTTCAAACCATGCATCATATAATTTATGTGAAATTATATACCAGTCTGCGTATGTCGGCGACCCACTACATGTTTTACAGAAATCTGGTTTTTAAGTCTTGTTCTTCCACGGTGTATATTCACGGTGTATATTTGATCCACATATGACATACATGTCTATTATAGCCTAATTTTGACACGGATAACTATCACTGTGAAATAATTCACCTGTAGAACCTACTACACTTGAAAATGTATTCCAGTAAAAACAAATGGTAACAAAGTAAAAGTAAAACAAAATCAAATATTACTATTCTTTATATTTCCAGTAGGCAACTATTTTAATATACAAGTACATGCATAATAATACTGTTCAATTACTGTTCCCGATGCAGATAAAATCACTTGGTGATATTCCACATGTTGATGCCCGATTTAGAGCCATCTATTTAGGTGGTCCATGGTGATGATCATGTTAAAGCAAAAACAACCACTGAAATTAACACAACAGGAATCGATTGCTATCCTTTTGTTTGAGGATATATAAGAAAGAGAACATTACACTTGTGTCCGTTAGATACAGCTTACAACACATTGGCGTAATGGTTCACATTTCCGTAAGGGGACAGGCTAATTTGTACTCGAATTAAACAAAAATGCCCGAATCTAATTAACAAGTTTTATTCATATGTGCATTACTACAAAACTCCTACATAGGGTTCCAAGTGAATCACTACCCAGTTTTACATTGATTACAACTAATATTGTGAGTAGAATGATGGTGAATTCATGGTGAAAACGTTTAAGGCCAACTCATTATATGCCCGAACATCTTCATCGTTTTTTCCCGAATGCGAAGATTGGCTTATGTTACACCGTATTCAACGCATTTTCATTTATTAGATACGATTTAAAGCCTAATGGGAAGCATCGGCCTTATGATATTTACAATTGGCAGATAATACAGAAATGAACTAGATATGTAGATATATACATATTTTATGGTTTTTAGTTTTACTTCTTGTAGTTTTGATAGTCTTTTAATAGTTTTAAAGTCTCTCACAACTCCATAGGAATGGCTTGTGTACTTTTATTGCTGTATTATTGTATTATTACTGTTCAACTCTTCTTTGTTTTCATTTTTTAAAAATCTGTTCACAAGGTGAGACATAAACAAAGCACGCGTCTGTCTGTCTGTCTGTCTGTCTGTATGTATGTATGTATGTAATAGTTACTAATATGTGTTAATGTTTTACCTACCATTGTGCTTTAATCTGAGTGATCAAAGTGTTACCGATGACAAAGTAAGGCATTTTGCATTTTCTGCTTACTTCATCCTGACTAAATATTAATGTTTACTCATTCTCTAGATCTGCGGAAACTAGTTTATATTTTTTGGAGTTTTTGTGTGTGTTATTTTGTCTTTTCCCTTTAAAAAAACAACATTTGCATATTTGTTATAACTAAAGTATAATGAATCAGAATGGGGCGAGACTTGATTCATTGCAGTGAACAGGCGTTTGGTATGAGCCAAACGGAGTCCATATCTTATATTGTAACCAGAATAAGTTCACTTTATTGAAAAGAGAAGACTTCACAAGTTGCCGTTAGATACCATTTATCTCACAGCGAATTGATTTAAAACATGTATTACCAGCAAAAGCCAGTTGGATACATTTGTAAATAACGACTTGTAAGATAAATGGTATCTAACGGACATGATTGTAGTATTCCATTTCTTACATATACTAACAAAAAAACAAAACAAAAAAAAAAACTACACCAGGTTTAAAATAAATTTAAACGTATTTTCCAACCAAAACCTTATGCGTTACAGAAATCAGTTTCAGGTTCACATATACGTCAGAGAGATTGGTGTTTTTATTGGTTGGTATGGCAATAGTGACCTGGTCATCACCGTGGAGAAGCCAGTTGTATGTCTTTAAATTATTATCACACATATATGTGTTATTAGTATGTGTTATCAAACAAAACAAAAAAGAAAGAAAAAAAGAATGATGTTCTCACCAACGGGTGTGTAAGAAAAATATTCTGTTTACGGATTGTGGGGTAAATATTACATATTATTTGAAGGCGAGTAACAAATATAACACCACACTTATTTGATAAAGATTACATATGTATACCGAAAATTTACATAGTACTAATTCTGTATGTTATATAATACCAAATGTCACACATTTAAGACCGACTGTGGCGCCACTTAATTTCACATCTCCCCGCTACACTAGGTATAATTTACACGTGTTTAACGAACAGAGCCCGACACTGTATATATGTCAACAGTATATACATATTAAAATTCTGAAATAGCCTAATGTAATAACCTTGAAACAATATCCAACCACAACGCGTATCCACATTTTTCTTTTTTGTTTATTTTCGTTTCGAAATCCAAGCGACTCTTTGATCTGGTAACCTTCTTTCTTGTTTATGCGAACACTTTAAAGCTCATCTGTGTTTAGGGAGAATTAATTGATTCCCGACGGCAACAGGGAATAACAATCGTAACATATTTCCAGCGTAACCCGATAGCTTGTTGTCACGACAAAAGCGATACCCGTCAGCTGGTGTGCGTTTCACGTGAGGTATGCTCGGTGAAATGTGTTCCGTTGTTCATTTACCTGCCTTCAGACAGTGACTGATGATACAGGGGCTATAAGCGAACGCTGATATTGACAAGCCGTAAGTTGTTTCAACTGGTGGCAATCTATCCCCTTCCAAATGCAGATTAAGTAAAGACGATACGCTGTGTGAGATTCTTTTCTTAGCCAGTATACAAATATAGAAGATGCTTCAGGTATAATTTCAGGTGTGCCTTTTCTTTTAGGCTGTTTCAGAAGTGAGACGTTGTGGGGGATATTATAAATATTTTTTTGTTTATGACTGGAGGGGTGTATGCTACAAGTTGTTGTTGATGGTATTTTTATTTTTTTATTTTTTTTTTTTTTGAGTTATTGTTTGTTTGTTGGTTGGTGGGGGTTTTCTTGTTTGCTTCTTAATTTTTATCTCTAAACAAACGTGATTCAAATAAAATTTTATTCTGTGGATGGTGGGCATACTCCCCCGATTAATTGTTTAATTGTAAAAATTGGCTGGGAATAAAATTTATTTTTAAAAAGCCCCCTCTCCCACCCCATTACGCTCCCATGCGATTACCAGTTTTACATTTTACTATAGTATCGATTTAATATGCAAACTAGAAATGAATAGCACCTACTTTTTAATCTAGATAAACTTTATTTTCAAGTTGAAGTATAGATGATGATGATGATGATGATGATGATAAAATGATGACGATAATGACGACGACGATGATGATGATGACGATGACGACGACGACGACGATGATGATGATGACGACGATGACGACGACGACGATGATGATGATGATGACAATGATGATGATGATGATAAAGATGACGGTGATGATCATGGTGGAGGTGATGATGATAAAGATGACAGTGATGATGATAAAGATGACGGCGATGATCATGGTGGAGGTGATGATGATTATGATTATGATGATAAGAAAAAAATTATAATTAAAGAAAGAAATATAGAAGAAAATTAATAGTGAAAAAAAAAAGCTACTATACAGAACGTCATAGACAAAACATGTTTACATATTCTTTCATAGCCCACACCCTGCCGAGAAAGATGGTTTATGATGTACACACACTATACCTGATGGATGGTTTATGTGTTCCCAGTTGGCTGCTCCATATAATAAAACAGTGTGAACCTAAATGTACTCTGGCAATATTGTTACGCTATTGTTGTATAGACTCAACGCGTTGTTTCATCTCATGTATAGGCGGGCGAATGCTTTGGGAAGTATGTTTATATCATAAAACACAATACGCAGGTTCTGGAAGCTTTGTTTTTAGCTTTGTTTACACAGTCAGGTAACCGACAATGATGGAATATGATACTTCTCAGTCCATGTTATTTTAAAAACAATTTTCGTGTCAAAATCTTACTTTTTTAAGTTTGGAAGGTACTAATCTATTAAACAATCGTAATGGAAAACAATTATTAGCAAACGAAGATAGATTTATTACATGATTTATAGTGCGTTTTTTTTTTTTTTTTTTGACAGATTATTCAAATTACATATAATACAATAGTTTCTATTGTGTTATTAAAATATGTAGTTTATGATCTCTAAATGTGTTTTCTTTCTTTTATCATTTAACAGTAAAATACCCATGTACTTGTATGCATAATCAGGGTTTTTCAAAACATTGACATATTTATTTATTCGTTAATTCATTTATTTACTTTATAATATTATGTTTTCTTAATTTTACTTTAATGTCTCAAAGAAATAGTACATACAAACATCTTGCTATAACGAAAACCATCTATTATAACACCTGTATTTAAATGACAGACCTTTTCACCAAAAACATGCATTTTAATCTGAATTAAATAATATAAACTATCTATTATGACACCTGTATTTAAATCACACACATTTTTTCTCACTAATATTCATTTAACCTCGTTTAAAAACCGAATTGTGGGGCATCCGGCAGTAATGGAAACTATCTATCTTTTATAACACCTTTATTTAAAAGACACACATTTTTCCTCACTAATATTCATTTTAATTAGCATTATTGTGCATCCTGCTATAATGGAAACCATCTATTATAACACCTGTATTTGTATGACACACTTTTCCACCGAAAATATCCATTTTAACCTGGATTAAAAACCGAATGATGGAGCACCCTGCAATAATGGAAACTATCTAGTGTAACACCTGTCTCTAAATGACACTTTTCCGCATACAAACATGTATTTTAGCCTCTGCACAAAGGCCACTAGCATTTAAATTCTCATTTATGACTGTCCCTAGAATGCCCCCAGAGGTAGCTCTGACTATGTGTGTAATTCAGAGCTATGAAAATGTTACCTGTATTATAGCGCCGACACATTTATGAGACCTGACCTTTGCTCTTCCTGCAAAAACCATCATATCGGTGGAATCTTGCTACAAGAGTTTATTTGTTGTACAAATATCGCCACAGCTATCGCTCCTCGCTACATATCAGAGGTATTTACATGTCCCAAGGGTGCAGACACGGTTCCTGGGTGGGAGGTTAGAAACATATTCGGAAATGAGCTTTTTTATGTTTAAAAGTGCACTTTTTTGTTTCATTGGAGAAGGCCCTATATTACTGTCCTATGATTCTTGGATATCGCTCTATCCCCCCCCCCCCCCCCCCCCCGATGTTTTAGGCTAGGTACGGACCTCGGGCAACACACAGATCTTTACGATCGAATGTTTTAATCGTTTATAAAGAACCGTTAAGAAACAAAGAGTGTTGGTGATGAAACGTCCAGATTATCACCATCGTTTTGGCGTTTTACAAGTCTGTCGCTCATACACTTGGGATAGAGATAAACAAGGTTATGAAAACCTCATTAAAATAGAACTAGACTGGTATTAAAACAGAGCTAGACTGGTATTCTACTTACAAAACAAAGCACCAAGCCTTTGTGTTATTTTACTTTTCAGTAAAAATAAATCAATTAAAGTATATACTAATAAAACTATTACTATGGCTACATCAGTTCATAAACAATTCTTTACAACCATCTCAGACTGATTTAAACTTGTTAATGCATATTTAAATACTTCGGCTTTTTCTTTGCGGCTCGCTCCCTCCCTCCCTCCCTCCCTCCCTCCCTCGCTCTCTCTCTCTCTCTCTCTCTCTCTCTCTCTCTCTCTCTCTCTCTCTCTCTCTCTCTCTCTCTCTCTCTCTCTCTCTCTCTCTCTCTCTCTCTCTCTGTGTGTGTGTGTGTGGTGTGTGTTTGTGTGTGTGTTTATATTGACTTTTAGCCATCGGTACCATTGTTTTATTTGCGATAATAATATTGAACTGTACAATATTTTTGCACAAATGTGAAATCAAATGAGTACCGCAGCTCGTTTAAATGTTCTTATAATCTCAAATGACAAAATTTAAATGACAAAAGTATACGTAGTCATAATTTGTTTTCATGTCTTTATATTGGTTAATCAGACAATATACACTTGAGGTTTTTCCCCTTTGATGTTTGTTTCGTTTTTGTTTTTGTTTTGATTTTAGAGGGAGGTTAGGATTTATTTTTTCTTCTTCTTTTTTATCGAGACTGGGGCCATCTATTTTTATAATAGAGTATTTGTATTTATTATGTTTATCATACCTTGAGATCCATACCTCCACAGTAGTCATCTATTTCCGGTTTTATAGACGATAACAAAAAACAATATTTCAAACTGAGGGATAACGATTTGACAGTTTGAAAGCTAATAATATTTTTTTCTCGTCAGGCGAATTTTCATATATATATATAGTCAACCCTGTGTTAAACAGCCACCAAAGGGAGTTTCAAAAAGTGACCATTTATGACATGTGGCTGCTTTAAACAGGTCAGTTTATACTGAATATTTTAGGACAATAAAAATGTGTCCTCTTAAAACAGATAGCGCCTAGAGGAGGTTTGACTCTATGTATTAATACTTGGCAAACTGACCAGTTTTGCGATTTTCACCCGTCGACTGTCTATACAAACGGTAGTCGTCATTTCAACCTGTTCGCGGATTAAAACACAAAGGCGGCAAATTAATGTACACGTTGTATATGAAATTCGACCATCATGTATACGCCGCCAACGACATTGTTGGCACGCCGGTAGCTGCACTGCACTTTAAGCGATGTATACACGACAATAGAAGAGCCTCACATCGCATGTGGTAAATAGTGGTAAGCGAATCTGCCCTGTCTCTAGCACTACACACAGGTACTACGAAAATAACTATCTGTGTTCTGACTTTTGTGCAGGTGAAAACCGATCCAGGTGAAATGATTTGCAAGTCCCGGCGACACGACGGCGCACATGATCCTATTGTGGGGACGGCATTTCCCCCCGCGCCTCTGTATCGTGTGGTGACATGATAGCACTGTCGAGCTACCTGTCATTGAGGTTTTCACGGTGACTGACTGCTGCTTCTGATGTGTCCCGAAATTAAAGTTGCAATGTTAAAGTTACTATAGTCCGTTTGCGTCAAAAGAGGACCGATAAATTGCAATGCAACTCTGTAATGAATAAAATTAACATATTATTAAGTTTTAAACCCATACCAACTCAAATATCTTATTATTTGTTTTTAATGTTACGTTGTTACCGGCCTCGGTGGCGTCGTGGTAGGCCATCGGTCTACAGGCTGGTAGG
The DNA here is from genome assembly GCF_016097555.1 of Gigantopelta aegis. NCBI lineage: Eukaryota > Metazoa > Mollusca > Gastropoda > Neomphalida > Peltospiridae > Gigantopelta > Gigantopelta aegis. The sequence continues at coordinate 64,424,556 of NC_054707.1, read as the reverse complement.
TACTGGGTTCGGATCCCAGTCGAGGCATGGGATTTTTAATCCAGATACTGACTCCAAACCGTGAGTAAGTGCTCCGCAAGGCTCAATGGGTAGGTGTAAACCACTTGCACCGACCAGTGATCCATAACTGGTTCAACAAAGGCCATGGTTTGTGCTATCCTGCCTGTGGGAAGCGCAAATAAAAGATCCCTTGCTGCTAATCTGAAAGAGTAGCCCATGTAGTGGCGACAGCGGGTTTCCTCTCAAAATCTGTGTGGTCCTTAACCATATGTCTGACGCCATATAACCGTAAATAAAATGTGTTGAGTGCGTCGTTAAATAAAACATTTCTTTCTTTTTTTAATGTTATGTTAATAAAAATGTTTCTTAACAAATTACCATCAAAGTATATAGATTAAATATCATTTTTAGTACAGGGGTGAAGATAATATGCGAGAACAACCAATGTATGCGGCGTCACACGCATTGTCACTGAATACTTAGTAATCCGTAATGCAGCACACGGAGACTAAAGGTGAATTACACGTGCTTTAGTTGACTGTTCCATCAGTTGTCTTCATACCTGTGTCAACAAAGGAGATTTAACATATGCAATTTGATGGTAATTGGTAAAAAAAAACCTTTCTTTTATTTACCTTGACATTTTTTTGTGAATATTTTTATTAGAGTTGTTATAGTTTACAACTGAATAATATGTTTTCATACGAATTTTACATGGAAGTTAGGTGCCAGTTCATCGATTCCCTTTTAACGCAAACGGTTTATAAGTCCATATGTCGCCAATGCTGCATTTATTTGCGACAAATAAATAAGAGTCAACGATCTCACACACGATATTTACTAAGTGAGACAAAAATACCAAAATCAACTTAATCAATCTTACTCACAATATTTACTAAGTAAGACGAAGATAGCACAAATTTTATTTCCTTGGTTCCAGGTTACACTCCAGACTGTTTAGCAAAACGGAAAATAGAGAGAAAACCAGAATCGCATTCAGTACCATTAGATTCCGTTATTACAACGTTTAATTCTCAGCACGTCTTATGAAATCAGTTATCCTGCAACCCGACTCTTGGCAACTAGATAAGGCTGTGAGAGACAGATTAGTTGAACATTGTGATGTCAATTAATACATTTTACAGCATGTAGTTCAAGGTGTATTATTTTTATTTCAAAATAAAAATTAATAAATAGATTTGACAGATCCCTTTTAAAATCATAAAATAAAATACCCGTGTTCCCTGTTGGTGGTAAGTGGCAAAGCAAAGAGGTAGCAATAGAATTGGGGACATAGGCTAATCGTTGTTTAAAGTTCTTTTACAGTTATCGTTTTTACTGTTCTTCACTTCTCATTTTGCCTTTGAGCAAACACCCCCACCCCCACCCCACCCCCGCCCTCGCCCCCTCGAAGTGTATATCCACTTCCCAAGAGATTTTCCATTATTGGGAAGAGAGTAGGAATGGACGGTAATACCGCGTGTTTAATGATGACGGGTTATGGTTGGGGAATGCCACCAACCCCCTCTCCTACCCTTCCCGAGTATCTCTCTCTCTCTCTCTCTCTCTCTCTCTCTCTCTCTCTCTCTCTCTCTCTCTCTCTCTCTCTCTCTCTCTCTCTCTCTCTCTCTCTCTCTCTCTCTCTCCATGACAGCCACGGCACTGTGAACACCCGAGGTGTTTGAGGCTGCACCAGGTTGAGATATTTCCCACTGACCAGTGGGCGGGCTGATTTCGACGAGGGTGTTGACGTGCCCGATTCGGGGACACGCACCGTGGTGATACTAAAGTTCAAGTATATGGTTAACAAACAGTATTCTATCATGGTAGAATTCCAGCACCGTAGACACGCTATTAAAATGCCTGCGACGTTTGATACATTTTGACGGAATAAAGATGATCGTGACCAAAAGGTTTTCCGGAATTTTAGGGTCCTAGTGGGTCCGCCACCCTGTCCTTTTCATTCACTCTTTTTCAATGCTAACATTATTTTCTTTAATTTGGTGTACCCAGTTTCACCCGTTGTTCGTATAATTAAACTTGATGGAAACACCAAAACAAAAACGCCCCTTTCCTTTCCAGAAGCCAGAACAGAGACAAAAGTTAAATAGCTAAACCCCACTAATGTATATATATATATATATATATATATATGTATGTATGTATGTATGTGTGTGTGTGTGTGTGTGTGTGTGTGTGTGTGTGTGTGTGTGTGTGTGTATATATATATAAAATTCATGAAGTTAAAATAAAGTTTTTCGATAATAAAACGAATACCACTTGAAGGTATATGACCCTCCATATTCCTTTTTATGCTGTGTTCTGTGATATGTCAAAGACGGTTGATAGAGTAGCACAGATAATTAATTCATAAACTTGAAAATTGTGGCATAACGGGAAATGCACTAAATTGGATTAAAGATTATATATCAAATAGAAAACAACAAGTCATCATACTCCATTAAATTCAGGCACTTTACTGGCCTGAGTACCTCAAGGCTCAGGTTTAGGACCATTGTTTTATATTAATTTATATTAATGATATTGCAGATAACTTAAACTGTGTAGGAGGGAATTTGCTGACGAATCTAGCATGACGTCTTCGTGTAATTACATATTTTTCATTATAGGGACACACCCTAGTTTTTAAACACTAAGGCATATTTTTTACTATTATAGCCGGTTTTGATAAATGAAATCATACTATACTTAGATTTTATTGTTCAGATTATCCGCTTTCGTACATTCGAAGTGTTTTTGTTCATCCTAGTGTTTTTAATATCACAAAATACTTTTCTCATATTTTTTTTAACGCATGTGCTTCTGAGAAGTAACAGTTATGGATTCGAGTTTTAGTCTATTTTTAGAGGGTATTTCACCATTTCAAAGTCACAAACTCATGTTTCACTCAATTGTAATTTTATCCAAATGTGTTACAGGTTTGCAGATTAACTAAACTTAGTGTTAACTTTCACGGGTTGAAACTAGGGTCTGCCCCTTTAAAAACAACCTTAACGCATACTTGTTAAAGCTTCACGAATGCTCCAAAAATGGCTCGAGATAAAACTAGCGTTGTACCTTTCACAAAAGCCGTCATACAGCCACAACCTAATCAAAAACTCATAAACATTTAGGTTAACCTTTTCAGCAAATGCCAAGGGGACGATACGTATTAATAATATTTGTACATCGGTTTCGGTAATGATTTTTATACTTATGAAATACAAATATTTATAAAATCGACAAACGTTATTGAAAATATATGTACCGGTATTAGAAGATGCATCGGAAGTGTAGGATGGGTGTTCTTTAGTCGACTAAAACAATACTGGAAAAGTACAACGAGAAGCAGCTAAATTGATCATTGGTTTGCCTAACTTTGCATCTTTGTTCTATGAAACTGGATTTACTTCGATGCGTAAAATTAAAAAAACAAAACAAAGTGTATAATGTTTAAAATATTTTTTTTTTTTTTTTTATCTAAACTGTCTTTATATTCTTATTTTGTTAGTCCTCCCAGTCAGCTTATCTTTAGATGCGATTAATCTTTTAACTCTGGTGTTTCACTTGAACTATCTTTATCCTACTGGTTTTAAAGGCTGAACTCCTGTTTTTATGTCTAGTTTTCTTCGGACGATGTCGACATTTAAAACGTGTGGTTTTAAGACTTTACTTTCATTAAACTAATGAAAAGTATGGCTCCTGATTTTAGAATACACAGTATCCCGCAAACTGGTATTCTAAACTAAAAATGTATTTAGTGTGTAAGTTTATTCGTTATGAAAGCCCTAGTATTCGGTGACATCTTACAATGGCAGCAACGTCAGGACAGTCTCTTTAACACTGTGTTGGAGAGATATCAGCATGAACAAATAATTTATATAAAAGGATTATTTGAAATTTCTTATCTAGAAACGAAAAACCAAACTGCGAGTTCATCGTTAAGTCACTTGACTTGGCTAGGTTTTTAACGTGTTCATATACCTTTATGGTTTCGAACACGAAGTCACTTGACAAAGTTATCACGTCGTCCTGTACTAAATAACGAGATGTTTGATTGGTGAATTAACATTCAACGAAAGAAACCTCCTAATGAGAGTTTTTCTAGAAATTGTGGGGTCAGCGTTAGGTCGGTCACGTGACAAGTTTTGTCTTCATCCCGCGCTAAATAACGACTCTTCTGATTGGTGGATTAGTAACCGAAATACGATAAATGTCCTAATGAGAGTTTTACTGGTAAAGTGGTAAATAAAAGTGCACCGGGGATAGTAAATATTTATTGAGCTCCAGTCGATTAATGTGGCTTTAGCAACAATAGCACGCGGTCCGCATGTGGTGACCAGTGTCCAACAATTAAACCCGTGATAAATAGCCACTGGCGTCCATGTCAACGTACAAATGCCTCTGGAATACACTTACCGACTTTGTTCTCTGTTTAATACGGTAACGATCTGCCAATATAACTGTTGTGTGGTTAATACGGCAATGAGTGCTAAGCTAATCATTGTATAACATACTGAAATGATGGGATTATAAATGCCACACAATCGCATTTCTTTTGTCTTACTGTGTTTATAGTTTCAGTGTAGCTTAGGTAACATATGTAAATTAAAATTACATCTGAGTTTAATAGTTTAACTTTTATCCGATTAACTTTAACCACCCACACACGATATTCTTCTCACACCCTTGATGACAAATAGTCTGTGATGTTGACATGTAATAACTGGAGGGGGGGGGGGGGGGGAAGGGGGGAGGGGGTGATTAGATTTATACATTTGTGTCTACGATAGCATGCTTGGATCGTTGTTTAAAATAAACATGAAATAAAGTATAAAATCGTGTTAATACTAGAATATGAAGAATGGATATCAAAAACATGCTAATATCCTGGTATGCATAGAGAATAATACATGCGTGGCATTTAGATAACTTTTATCTAACGAGCGGAAGCCAATTAGATACGTTTTTAAACTACGAGTTTTATTATAAATGGTATCTAACAAAAACCAATGTAGTGATCTATTTTGTATATGTCCTGAAATAACCAAGTCACAAAGAAATCAATTTCAGAAATCACGTCACAGAGCAATCGATTTGGGTTTTTTTTTTTCATTGGATGAGACGGCAGTGGCGACCTGGTCATCACCTAGGAGCAGACAGTCGTATATCTTTAAATTGTTATCACACATAAGTGTGTTATTCGTATGTGTTAGCAAAAATAACAAATGATGTTCTCACCAACGGTTGTGTAAGAAAATATACTATAAGAATTAATACCAAAAGTGTATTAATATCAAAAGTGTATTAATATCAAAACTTAAGAAATGAAGAATTAATTTCAAATTCTTGTTGATATCATTGTATTATGTATAATAAAGCAAGACTGAATATCAACGTTTTGTTAATATCATAGAATAATAAACATAGAATAAATGTCAAAACTGTATTACAACCACTGTATAATAAAACCAAGAAGAATCGATATCAAAACCTGTGTATAACATAAATCACATCTAATCGTGTAAATAAATTTAATATTCTTCATGTAAAGCAACCCAGTAAACTTTAGCCAGAGGGCGCTAAAACAATAGACATATAGTATGGAAGATAGCCTTGAGGCGATCTCGTGTCATAATGAAATACCTGGCTAAAATATGTGACATTTCCCAGACAAGTTTTTGTCAGCACGCGTGTGTTTGACAGGTAAAAACAGACACACCCCGAGCTGTTTTGACTCGTATGAAATATCTAAAATGACATGCATGTCGTGGTTAACCATACCTTAAGATTTTTAAAAGTCAGACATTTCCTCAAACAAAAGGTTACAGTTACATACAAAATACCGAGTTGACCTCTTTTTAGTGTTGTGAAATTGTTATAGGTAAAAAAAACATTGACAACTATTATTGTAATAATATTACAAGCTGCTAAAAAAAAAAAAAAAAAAAAAAAAAAAAAAAATCCCCTCAAAACAAAAAAAATACAAACAAAGAATCAATCACAAAAAAAGCCTCCCTCCCCAAAACAATAATACTTATAAATAAAAACAACCACAAACAAAAATAAACAAACAAAAAGCATAAAGAAACAAAAACAAACAAACAACAATATCAGTATAACAACAATACAACAACAACAACCAACTTGGAAACAAAAACCCTTTACTTAAAGAAATTGTTGATCGAAATTCCCTTCTTGTGTTTAGCGATTTTCTTTAATGTAGTAATTCTCTGCTCAGGAAGGCCATTGAGGGTTAAAGAATCAGGCAACTTATGAAGTAGAATGATTTGTTAACTACTTTGATAATACGTATGGGTCTACGCTGTACCATCCCGCCCAGAATGAGTATGGGTCTAAACTGTAGCATCCCGCCCAGAATATATATGGGTCTAAACTGTAGCATCCCGTCCAGCCGTCAGAACCAGACGACAATGTTCCACCATCTGACGTACGGCTGCTGGCACTGTCAGGAACGTTTAGAAAGTTATCTGTAGAAGCTATCCCAAGAAACATGATACACTGAGTAGGGTGGAATAGAGGAAATACAAGAAAAAGGGGATATGACAAATAACATTTTGAATGAAAAGAAAGAAATGTTTTATTTAACGACACACTCAACACATTTTATTTACGGTTATATGGCGTCAGACATATGGTTAAGGGCCACACAGATTTTGAGAGGAAACCCGCTGTCGCCACTACATGGGCTACTCTTTCAGATTAGCAGCAAGGGATCTTTTATTTGCGCTTCCCACAGGCAGGATAGCACAAACCATGGCTTTTGTTGAACCAGTTATGGATCACTGGTCGGTGCAAGTGGTTTACACCTACCCATTGAGCCTTGCGGAGCACTCACTTAGGGTTTGGAGTCGGTATCTGGATTAAAAATCCCATGCCTCGACTGGGATCTGAACCCAGTACCTACCAGCCTGTAAACCGATGGCCTAACCACGACGCCACCGAGGCCGGTCCATTTTGAATGAAGGTTTGGTTTACTTTACGTGAATTGGTGTGTGTATATCAAGATCAAGGTATTCTTGTCCCTGTCAAATCATATTTCTCGTTCCAGCCAGTGCTTCACAACTGGTGTAACAAAGGCCATGATATATAATATCAAAAAAAAGTAAAGTTTGTTTTATTTAACGACGCCACTAGTATATAATATCATGTCTGTAAGATGGTGCTAATCGAAAAGAGTACCCCATGATGTGGCGACAGCGGGTTTCGTCTGTCTTTATCTTTGTGGTCCTTAACCATATGTTTGACGTTATATAACCGTTAATAAAATGTGTTGAGTGCGTCGTTAAATAAACATTGCCTTACTTCTTCCTTCTATCCAATCAAGGTTCAGGTACGTATATCCACTGGCGTAGCCAGGATTTTATATCATGGGGCCAACTCATATTGGAGGAGGGTGGCGGAACACCATGTATGTATGATTTTATAAAATTTAATACGTATATCCCGGGAACTGCATTTGGTGTCACCAGTGGTGGCTAGGTTTAAGACATGAGAGAGAGAGAGAGAGAGAGAGAGAGAGAGAGAGAGAGAGAGAGAGAGAGAGAGAGAGAGAGAGAGAGAGAGAGAGAGAGAGAGGGTCATTTGAGTTCATCAAGCCTGCAGGTTTAACTCACTCACTGGCACTTATTCACTCACTCTCTCGCTAAATCACTCACTCACTTTTACATATATACATAGACACATGCAGTGATATATAGAGTTCTGCAACAAAGACCGCCCAGTCTATTAAACTCTAATAACAGTTGTAACAGATGTAAATGAGATCTGCTCTTCTTCCCACAAGAATAGCTTATCCACTGACCACCCCATTAACACGTCATTCTCTCAACCTTTTACAATAACACCGGATTTCGAAACCCTTTATCGCGGCGACTTCCACAGTCTTGAGTAAACAGACTTTATGGAAATATTCGCTGTAATGAAATTACGCCACTTCTCGTGAGAAAATATCTCACTTTGCCGTCCTTCGCTTTGAAGTCGTGGATTAGAGAAGCTCGCCACCAGAAGCCGCGGTAAGACTCGGACGAGTGTTCGGACCGGCCCGTGACGTAACCGGACCGCGCACACCGACACGGGGCCCACCGTCGCAAAGGTTTGATGGAGTGCGCGGAGTACACTCTGGGGATTATTTTAAATCGTTGGAGGACAGTCGCCGGGGAATGAGACGGCCGGTGTGGCATCCCAGTCCCCTCTGTGACGGCTTGGACACCCCGAGTTTTAAAGTAGCACCTTGTGATGGAGCGGTTGAGACGGATGGTCATATCAGTCATTCTGGCACTAGTGATGATGATGATTTTCAAGTCTGTCTCGTTGGTGTCGTCACAACGGTGTTGGGGGTGGGAGGTGGGGGGTGGGAGCGTGGTGATGATGATTTCCAAGTCTATTTCGTTGTCGTCGTCACAGTCGTGTTGGGGGGGGGGGAGGGGGGTTGATGATGATTTCCAAGTCTATTTCGTTGTCGTCGTCACAGCCGTGTTGGGGGGGGGGGGGGGGGGGTTGATGATGATTTCCAAGTCTATTTCGTTGTCGTCGTCACAGCCGTGCTGGGGAGAGGGTGATGATGATTTTCAAGTCTGTTTCGTTGGCGTTGTCACAGCGGTGTTTGCGTATGTGAGACGATGATTTTCGAGTCTTGTCTCGTTGGCGCTGTCACAGTCGTGGGTGGGGTGGGGTGTGAGGTGATGCTGCTTTCCACGTATGTCTCTTTGTCGGTGTCAAAAGCCGTGTTAATCCAATGTCCTGGATACTAGCAGATAGTCCAGATAGCTGAGCTTAGATCCCAGGACATTGTCCTTGAACGTTGAAACTTAACTGAGTATAAACATTAATGAATGAATGAAATTGAAGAGTTTATTTTCACACATACACATTTTGATTATGATAACAATTCTGTCGTTCAGGGCCCAGTTGTTCAAAGCATGGTTAAGTGAACCCTGAGTTAGTCTAATATATATATATATTTATTTTTTTTTCTCTCACAAATACAAAATAACTTTAAGATTTGAACATCTTTGGTTGTTCTAAATCAAGGTTCATCATTATATTTTCAATTATTATTTGTATTAATTTCAATCCTTGGTTTTGAAATGTTCTGTTAATCACTAATTAAGCAAACTAACATTTGAACGATCGTCCACTGATGTTTAGCGCCAGCTAAATTTTTGAGGTGTCTGCCAAGAAACGTACCAACCTTGACGATGTTAGTAAACAAATAATAATGCTAATAATTAGCGATCTTAATAAACAAATTATAATGCTAAGCACTGGTGACGTTAGTAAAATGTTTTTATTGTTAACAGATGGAACAGACGGTCCCAACACAAAGGAAGTTGTCTATTGCAATATGGTGATGCGCTTATAACTTATTTCTCATGTTGTTTTTTTTATATCCACGTGCACAGCTCGCCAGCCTGGATAAGACATAGATTAACGAGCAAGTGTGATTAATGGGAACCCACAGCCGCCACATAGGTCGCCCATTCCCAACAGAACAAAGCAGTCGCCATTTTATTTTACCACTTCGTTGTGTTTTGCAATACGAACGACAAAACTATTAACGCAATGAATATCGTACCTCCGCACAAAAGTTAAAGGGATGTTCTGACATGGTCAAGAAGTACTGTTACATTCTTTGTCTCTAGGTGGGCTACCACAATAGGAAGACTGCAAGAGGACTCCAACTCATTACTGGCTCAACCATTTTAAAATGTGTACATGTTTGTGGGTTTCTATGAGCATCACAGCATATGCATATTTATGTATGTAGATATGTACAAAGGCAAACAGGCAGGTCGGCAGACAGACAGGTAGACAGACAGACAGACAGGCAGGCAGGCATGCATACAGCGCGTGCTGTCACCTCACCGTGGTGCAGGGGTGTAACATTCTCTTTGAGAATGGCCAATACAGCACAAATTGAAATTTTTAGTAAAAGTCAGTATCTGTCTGTGATATTTGTATTTTTGTACAGTTCTTTACACTGTTTTTATTTAAATCTTGAATTTTTATATTGATGTTGATCATCACCTTATTTGTTTGCATTACCATGGTTTGACGCCCAATAGCCAATGTATTTTTCGTGCTGGAGTGTCGTTAAACATTCATTCATTCGCATACAGCGAAACACAGACATCTAGAAAGACACTCAATGAGCTGTTGGTGCTTTCGTTGCCTAGCCATCCAATGTCTGTAAGATCTCAATTATGTTTCCATTTGCGATATGTGTTTACGAGCACGTGTAGTTATAGGGTCAGCCTGTGTGTTCTGTGACCTGTCAAATCTGTAGGACTGTTAATGAAAACCGCCGAGGGAATTAGAACAAACTTCCGTCGCCCCCGTCAGGGCAGTGCGTGATAATGTATATTTTGTTACGTCCACGGATCCCCAGCTACCTTACGCAACGTCCGTGTATTCACATAATGTTATAGTAGGTTTTCTCTGGGTTAACTAAATACTAAGGGCAGCACCTGCTCTGAAAACACACAGAGAGAGAGTCGCGATAATTGTGTGTTAACCATTAACAGCACGCCGGAACATCTGCTTTGAATTCCTTCCGAATTTTGTTTTATTTTAATGTATAATTACAATATAATAATATTATGTTCTTATTAAAAAGTTTTTGTTCTTTAACGACACCACTAGAGCACATTGTTTTAGTGATTATCGGCTATTGGATGTAAACAATTTGGTACCCTAGTGGTATATGAGGATGGAATTTTTTTCCGGATCGGATCAAAAATGACCAAATGTTTGACTTGCAATATCCGATGATTAACACATTAGAATTTTATTTTATTTTATTTTATTTTTGCTTTACCATAAATATTTTGTTCTTATCAACGACACCGCTGTATAAATAAAGTTGTTTTATTATTCTCATTGAGACGTGTATGCGTTGCGTTGATATCTTTCGCTCTAATGGAGTGTACATTTTTTTATATTTTTTGGTGCATTTTACTTCACACTTGCGCGCTCCGTCATTTCATCGTAAAATTAGATTGCCTTAGGGCTATATTAAAAATATCAAACCTTAAAGGACTTTTTTCTCTATATCTTGCTACTCATAAAATATACTCTGTCAAAAAAGAAACGCATAGGTGATAGGGAAAGAAGAAAAATGTTTGATTTTACAAAATATCGTTGTTTTTTTTGTACAATGTTGCTGAATGACCATGTTTGTTAATGTTTCTGGAATGGGACAGCATGCCAAAATGCACACTAAAACAAATTTAACGCACGTTGTGGCACGTTGTGTGACAATTGCAGGAAATCGGCGTGAAATGGTCAGATTTTGGCGAATGCATGTGAAACTCGGGGGAAATGATTCGGGTACTGATGGATATTTAAATCTGCAATGTTCGCAATGATGCCTCGTTTCCATTTCGACATAGACGAGTTACAAGATGCCAAGACTAAGCCTGCTGCAGCAGGCCGCCTCCAGTTAGGTGAATCGCAGTCAGCAGTCGCACGCCACATGAACGTCATTCAGAGCACCATTTCACGTCTCTGGGACAGGTATCTAGCAGTTTCAATCAGCTAAAGACCGGCCTAGAAGTGGATAATCTCGCATAACAACTGCAGAACAAGATTGCTACATCCGGGTTCTGCACTTGCGTCACCGAACTGCCACAGCAACGAACACTGCTGGACGCATACCTGGTTTGAAAAGGGTGTCTGCACAAACCATTCGGAACCGACTTCGAGAAGCTGGTTTACGGACTAGGAGACCGTATGTTGGCCCCGTCCTGCGACGTCAACATCGACATTTACGTGTTCGCTGGTGCACGAATGTACAGGGATGGAACTTGGAAACTGGAGGTGAGTATGGTTCAGCGACGTGATGGACGTTTTGCCAACAAGATCGCCAGATCTCAACCCCACTGAACATTTATGGGACGAACTGGACAGACGTGTACGCCAGCGTGACCCGGAGTCTCAAACGTTTCCGCAACTGTCACATGCACTGCAGAAAGAATGGGCTAGGATTCCACGTGCTCGGATTCAAAGACTCATTCAGTCTATGCCAAGGAGATGTCGCACAGTGATTGTTGCTGCTGGTGGCCACACAAGTTACTGATTTCAACGCCCTCTTGCGACGCTGTTTGGTGACGAAAACGCCTCCACTGCCGTCAGTCCATAGCAAGAACATTGTCACATACTCATGTCAAATTTGACTGTGATGCAATTATAAATAACGAAATTATGCCACTTTGTATTAAAGAGATAATTCCATGAATATTTCGCCTATGCGTTTCTTTTTTGACAGAGTATATATAAAACAAATAATTGGCCTCATAAATATTTCCCGCATATCCATGTTTGTGTAATCATTTTGAAAATAACCTTTAAATCCTGGTTTTGAATTTGATCTACACAAGTACACAATATTATATATAAACTGTCGTTCTACGTACTTCTGCCAGTGTTCTGTTCATCAAAGTAAATAACGCTATATAATTCCGTTTATCAACGACTGCACCATGACTGGTATATCAAAGGCCGCGGTGTGTGCTATCCTATCTGTAGGGTGGAGCATATAAAAATCCCTTGCTACTAATTGAAAAATATAGCGGGTATCCTCTCTTAGAATATATGTCAAAATACAAAATATTTGACATCCAATAACCGATGATAAATAAATCAACGTGCTCTAGTGGTGTCGATAAGCAATTTTTATTATTATTATTATTTGTTTTACATCTGTACATATAAAATATTTTAATTCTATATTTAACAAATGTTCAGTTCATCGAAGTAAATAACGCCATAAAATTCCGTTTTTCAACAACTGAAACCTCTCCGATACTCGTATCAAAGTAAGACCATAATCTTGAATTAATAAAAGGCATCCGCTCCGCATGTTTATACATTTCTGTCTTGTCCGTTAATTCAACCAGGTAACGCGCCGATTTTGATGGCCCCGCTATCGCCTGTATCGCCTCGTGTCTGTTTCTGAATATGTTAATGAATATTTTGATAAATCGCACACGGAGGATTATGGGTATCGGCTTTCGTGATGAACCTTTCACTTGGATTTATGCTTAGTCCGCGGTATGCAGTGATATAAGGTGATAACATTTGTATCAGTGTATATTCATTTACTGTCACCTAGCACAGTGGTCATCACTGGTCAGTGATCTTCTATGTGGACAATTCCTATAGCTGACCACGATGTTTCAGTTCTGGTGCGTTCGCCTGTTATTCGACGGGTCATGGGATCGGTTCCCTTTAGTGGATGATGAATGGTATATCAAATTAGATCAACAAAACAATATTGTATCTGTACACCATGAGAGTCGAAGAAACGTTTTGACAAAATCATGATTGCATGCGCCTATGGATCACCAAAGAACCTCCCTCCAAACGCCACCATAAAAACCTCACCAGCACAAAGAACACAATAAGACACACAAAAATCACCCCGTCCCCTTAAAAACATCAACACCAGTGATGACACCAATTACGAATAACCAGCCTCGGTGGTGTCGTGGTTAAGGTATAGGGTTCGTAACCCGGTACCGGCTCCCATCCAGAGCGAGTTTTAACGACTCGGTGGGTAGGAGTAAGACCACTATACCCTCTTCTCTCTCACTAACCACTAACCCACTGTCCAGGACAGACAATCCAGATAGCTGATGTGTGTGCCCAGGACAGCGTGCTTGAACCTTAATTGGATATAAATACGAAAATTAAATGTTTTTTGTTTGTTTGTTTGAACGATATCACTGTAGCACATTGATTAATTAATCATCGGCTATTGGATGTCAAACATTGGTAATTCTGAGGAAACCCGCATTTTTCCTAATACAGCAAGGGATCTTTTAAATGCACTCTCCCACAGACAGGAAAGCACATACCACGGCCTTTGTCCAGTTGTGGGGCACTGGTACGAAACTAAGTTATAAGGAAAGGAATTACGACTAGCCTACGACAGAAGCAGAATTGCCCCCCCCCCCCCCCCCCCCCCCCCCCCCCCCCCCCCCCCCCCCCCGTAACACCTTAGAGCAAAGGTCCCAGTTAGCGGTATCTTTGACACGTAATACCAGCTGACTAGGAAACGTGCTGAAGTTTCATCACACAGATTAACATACTTTAATTACTATGAGCGGTCACGCAATATGGTGAACAGGACAAAATCACAGTAGGGATGGAGATGGAGTTTGGAATGGGCGGACAATTTTAATGCGGCTAATGTCTGCAATGTCAAATCTCTGTCTCTCAATGGATTCGTACAGGGCGCTCGGTCCAGGGTCGATCCCCGTCGGTGGACCCATTAGACTATATATCGTTCCAGTTAGTGCACCACAACTGGTCACACACACTGTGGTATGCAATATCCTGTCTGTGGGATTATGCATATAAAAGCTCACTTGCTGCTAATCTGAAAGCATGGACCATTGCATGGCGGCTACGGGTTTCTTCTCTTTATCTGTGTGGTCCTTAACCAGGTGTCCGACCTCATATAACCGTAATTAAAATGTGTTGAGTGCGTCGTTAACAATAACATTCTTTCTTTCCGCGATGAATTCTAGATCAGATTACACGGTGTAACATAACACCAGCATACCTATTTCGTTATGATGTTGTCGATAAAATCATATTCATTGTAAGCTTGTATACAGTTTTGAAGGCGATAATAGCTTTATTTTTATTCACTCTTTATGTATAAATTCATGACTTTGCGTTTATATATATTCTTTTTATCTGATAGGTGTATCTGCATTTGATGTGTTCAAAATCTTCGTTTCTTTACATACAAATATGACGTTTTGTAATATTATTCGTTAGAACCCTAAAATATCAGTCAGCAGATCGTTAATAATGAGTAAATTTACCTGTGTTCTAATTCAGTTATATGTATAGCACATAAATAAATAAGAACTACATATATTCATCGTATTAAAGCAGTATTCGAAATATTATTAGTGAAACATACATAATTCCAAACTATGTTCCAGACTGAATCCAATAGAATCGGTTAGCCATTTTAACACGTTGTTATAATCTACTAATTGGGTTATTTCTCATTCCAGCCAGTGCACCACGACTGGTATAGCAAAGGTTGTGGTATGTGCTATCCTGTTTGTGGGATGGTGCATATAAAAGATCCTTTGCTACTAATGGAAAAATTTAGCTGGTTTCCTCTTTAAGACTACATGTCAAAATTACCAAATGTTTGACACCCAATAGCCGATGATTAATAAATCAATGTGCTCTAGTGGTGTCATTAAACAAAACAGACTTTAAACTTTATAAACTGTCCAAGGTACATGCACGCTTGTCATGGACACAGGCTGACTTGGCTAATCCCATGTAAGATGCGGGTCATTCTTGTGTTCATTTGAGATGAGTTATCTCTAGCGTTACAAACAAGCCCATTACACTGATTTCGGGGCTTAATGTGAACTTAATGTGACAAGACTGGAACCAGTCACATTTTATTAACGTGCCTCTGTCCAAATATGTCCAGGCCCTATCCTTAGCTACCTCGCGAAAACCCACCACGCACTGAGCGCAGCCCGGGTGCCTGTGCCACGCCCTGTTTGCCTGGCACCCCTCTGTGCGCGTGATTAGTACTCCAGATAGCGGACAAAAACCGGCCGTGCCCATGAATACTATCACGAGGGGGTTTACCCGCGGGATTTGTTACAGATTAAATAACAGGAGAGAAGCAACAGACAGCATTATCGTTTAAAACAGTTGTAGGGTATCTTGATTAAGCGGATGTCTCGATTTAAAAGTACTGAGAAATACAACAGTTAATGGCTTAATGATATGCATGCATTCAGGGCGGGGTGTAGTTCGGTTGGTAGAGCGCTCGCCTGAGGTACTTAGGTCAATAAATTTGAACTCGTCCCAAACAGTACTTCACGACTGGTATATCACATGTCATGATAATATGTAATGTCCTGTGTGTGAGAAAGTTCATATACAAGATTCTTTGATGCTAACGGGAAAATGAATATGGTTACCTCAGAAGAAGACCTGTTATAATTACCAAATGTTTGACATCCAAAAGCCGCTGATTTATAAATCAATGTGCTCCAAGTCGTGTCATTTGTAGCGTGCTGTCTAGACCAAGTGTCAAAACAGTCGTAGTTAAAAATGTGTCGAGGTGTCATTAGACAAATATTCCTTTCCTCTGCTATGTTGACACAACTCTACACCAAACTTTTTCACCTTCTTAGTTTTAGTTCATTCATGGCCAGAAACCAATCCTCCTCTATAACTGCCAAGAGGTTTGTGAATGAAACACCTGGAAGCAATCATGGACAATCGCGAAGGCGTCTTCGGGTTTGATTTAAGTACAAACCAAGCATAAGGTTTTGTTTTGACTTCTGATGGCAACACAAAAGCGCAGAATGCAGGACCAAGAGCAACGCCAGGTCTTCATTACGACTTGTATTGTGTATATCAGTTGTGAATCCAAGGATTGCAGGAAAAAAGTTCCTTCGGCATGCATTTGTTTTGCCAGTAGTCTTCTGCGGCAGGAAAAAAGAAAAAGTATTAAATTGGCTGATATTTGAACCACGTGTAGACTGGAGAAGTTCTACGTAAACAGCTCTCGAAGCGTTGATGTTCCAGAATGTTTTCTATGGTTTGCTTTGTATTAGGAGAAATGATACAATGGGATTTTTCTCATGGCGGAACGTGTATCTAACAAAACAAAGAATCTCAGTTGCAATGAACCCAAGATTTATTTTGAAACAAAAATAATCGAAAACTTCCTTCTACCAGCTTTGTTGTTTTGCTATTTCGGACATGCTGTGTTGTTTTACTATCTGATAATTGTCGTATTCACGTATGAGAGGTGCTGGGTTCCTATCCAAGTACCGGCTCCAACGTATGGCGAGTGTACAACTCAATGGTGTGTGTGTGTGTGTGTGTGTGTGTGTGTGTGTGTGTGTGTGTGTGTGTGTGTGTGTGTGTGTGTGTGTAAGATCACCATAAATAATTATCTGTGACTTCTTACCATTTACAAATAACAACTAACCCATAATATCTGTCTCTAAGAGAAGGTTCAAACGTTCCAGATATGAGACCAAGGCAGCGATTTTAAACCCTAATTAGATTTATACACGAAGATACATTTGAAAAGAAATGAAACGTGTAAAAGTTTTGTCCCCGCAAAGCAGTCGTTTCCCGCCTCAAAGCGATCTCTAGATCAGTAAGAAAAGCCGTTCGAATGTCCCGTTAGCTTAATGTAATTGAGTAGAATATACTTAAACAAAATATCGGAGAGCTCTAGTTACCGTAATTCACTCGTCGTATCAGTTAAAAACATAATCAAGTATTCACACTGAAGTAATTTGAAACATAATATTATCGTGAAATGTTATAAATAATTCATCCTGGTCTCATTTTGTTTTAATTAATTAAAACCAAATGCAGGTCTCAGTGATGTAGATGTTAAGTCACCAGTATTAAAGCTAGTATGTACTGGGTTCGCAATCTAGTACCGGCTCCCACCCAGAGATAATTTTAACGCAGAGCTGAGGCGTGTGCTTAAGACAGCGTGATCGAACGTTAATTGAATAAAAGCAAAAAAATTAAGTTATAATAATTGATAAAATTAAAATGAAATAAAATAAAGCACTCCAAATTATTCGTATTTCAGATGTTTTGCCCTCATGTTACCCAAGAAGGAAAAAACCCACTGGAATTCGTTTGATAGGTTAAGTAAAACAACCTTTGTGAATGGTAGGGCTAGAATTTACCTAAAACATACCATTGACACCTGACCTTAAGTAGGTGGTTCCCGTGACGTCTGTCAGAGACAGGACGACGTGTCACAGTACCTAGACCTACCTGTCTGTGAGGTGAGAACACACGACCAAATTAAACACTGTTAATTACAGGTAATCAAGACGGATCAGATTTAAAACCAGGTATCGGTACAAGAGAGAGTCCATGAATTACGTAGGCAAAGTCAAAAACAAGAATTACCTGCCCATCTCCCACCCCAACCCCCAAAACAATTACACTTCTGTAGTAAGAGTAATAGTTGCAATAAAGAGTAGTCGTAGTAGTAGAATGTGTCGTGGCAGGAGGTGTCGTAGTAGTAGTAGTAGTGGTGGTAGTAGTAGTAGTAGTAGTAGTAGTAGTAGTAGTGGTAGTGGTAGTGGTAGTGGTAGTGGTCGTAGTAGTAGAATGTGTCGTGGCAGAAGGTGTCGTAGTAGTAGTAGTATTAGTATTAGTATTAGTAGTAGTGGTAGTAGTAGTAGTAGTAGTAGTAGTAGTAGTAGTGGTAGTAGTAGTAGTAGTAGTAGTAGTAGTAGTAGTAGTAGTGGTACTGGTGGTGGTGGTAGTAGTAGTAGAAGTAGTAGTAGTGGTGGTAGTAGTAGTAGTAGTAGTAGTAGTAGTAGTAGTAGTAGTAGTAGTAGTAGTAGTAGTAGTAGTAGTAGTAGTAGTAGTAGTAGTAGTAGTAGTAGTAGTAGTAGTGGCGGTAGTGGTAGTAGTAGTAGTAGTGGTAGTAGTCGTGGTGGTAGTAGTAGTAGTAGTAATAATAGTAGTAGTAGTGGTGGTAGTTGTAGTAGTGGTAGTAGTAGTAGTGGTGATGGTAGTAGTAGTAGTAGTAGTAGTAGTATCAGTAGTAGTGGTAGTAGTAGTAGTGGTAGCAGTAGTAGTAGTTGTAGTAGTAGTAGTAGTAGTAGTGGTGGTAGTAGTAGTAGTAGTTGTTGTAGTAGTAGTTGTTGTTGTAGTAGTAGTGGTAGTAGTAATAGCAATAGTAATAATAGTAGTAGTTGTTATATTAGTAGATGATGATGATGATGATGATTCACAGTCGACAACACATATGATGTTGATGACGAGTATGATGATGGTGATTATGACGATATGGTGGTAGTGATGGTGATGACTGCGATGACGACGATAATTATGATGATGATATTGATGATGTCACGACGATGACGACGACGACGATGATGATGATGATGATGATGATGATAATGATGTTGATGATGATGATGATGATGACAAGAATGGCCTCGATGATTACCGACGACGACGGTGATTGACAGAAACGAACAGCGACCTCCCCGGTGTCTTATAAAGGTTCGTATAAAGGTTTGAGGATCAACACTTAACATAATTGATGGAGGGCCCGTGAGATTTAAAAGGCGTGGTGAAATCCTATTTAAGTTATCAGATGACGGACATTTAAATACATTCAGTGTGCTAATCGTGGTTGACGGTTACCCGGCACACGTGATGGAAACCCAATACAAACTCTTCTCAAATATGTCAATCATAACCCAAACAGCGACACCTGGTGAGCGGTAAAAATACTTTTGAAAAGAGTACATCTATGTCCTGTGATCGTATAAATGAATCTGTAATATTATTTTCGTACTGTAATATTCGAAACTGAGTTAAATAAGCATAGTTATAAACTGCTGACGCCAATAAAATATTTGCAAGCTTTTTTCTTTTCTCCAAAATTGTTCGCTTTTCTCTCCCCTAAAGGTGCTGTAGTTAAGCCAGGCCAAACATCAAATCTGGCACATTAGTTACATATATGCAGTGTCTTCATTATCTAAACACTTCTAAACCAAAGGGAACATTTACATTTTTGTTGTTGTAGTTGTTGTTGTTTTTGTTTGTTTGCTTGCTTGCTTGTTTGGGGGGGGGGGGGGGGTAATTATAATTATTATTATTAGTAGTAATAGTTGTTGTTGTCATAGTAGTAGTGTTATTAAAAAAATATATTACTATTTTTATTATTATTAATATTTATTATTATTATTATTATTATTATGGGTTTTTTTTGGTGGGGTAGTGCTTCCGCATCCGGTAAATACAACCCTAGTAGTAATAGTAGTGGTGGTGGTGGTGGTGGTGGTGGCGACATGATATGAGTAGTAGTAGTAGTAGTAGTAGTAGTAGTAGTAGTAGTAGTAGTAGTAGTTGATTGTTGTAGTAGCTGCGGTGGATTTAACAGTAGCAGCAGCAACAACAACAGTAGTTGCTTCAGCTGCAGAAACAGTATATACTAGTCAAGGCTATTTTGTAGCGCCTGCAGTATACTTATACATTATAACACACATCGGTATACGTTTTAACGATCTATACGGGGGAAATGACATTTCACTTAGCGTTTTATAACGCAAGTAACAGTTCTCTTTCTAACGTCTCTCTCACATGCTTGGATACAGTTGCTTTCCAGACGCTCGCTAGGTGGCGCTGCTTGAGGCTACCAACCAAACGTCTGCTTCCTCAAGCATGTCCAATGTGGGGCTCGTTGTATACTTTGTAAAAGTAGACCTACTTACCTGTTTACAGAATAACTCGGAATACGTCCTGCAACCAACACAACGACAGAAAATATAGCACGTTAGAGAAAAACAACAACGCATACCTTACCCGGAAAAAACCGACAGAAGCTTTATTCAGAGAACCAGAAACAATTAGAACAATTTCGTAAAGTTTGGATACCGATTAGTAATTTGAAGTGATACAGAAGATAGCGAGACAGGTAAGTTGTGTTTAAGTTACGGAATTTAAGAGGGAAATTTAATAGATATATTATATTGTGTGACAAATACGAACAAAACACTGATACGATAATATCTATAACAAAAAAACAAAAACAAATATATATATATACTATCAATATCTACTATATGTGCGTGTGTGTCCGTGCGTACATACATGCGTATGCAAACACATGCATGCATGCATGGATACATACATGCATGCATAAATACAGACATACGTGCGTGCGTGCGTGCGTGCG
This sequence comes from Gigantopelta aegis, assembly GCF_016097555.1. Classification (NCBI taxonomy): domain Eukaryota; kingdom Metazoa; phylum Mollusca; class Gastropoda; order Neomphalida; family Peltospiridae; genus Gigantopelta; species Gigantopelta aegis. The sequence goes on along the minus strand of NC_054707.1, from coordinate 64,403,795 downwards.
TACGTACGTACGTACGTACATACATGCATAAGTATGTACGAACGTATGTACGTACGTACGTACATGCATACATACATACATACATACATACAAATATACATGCATACACACACGTACGTACGTACGTACGTACAGGCAGACCCACGAACACACATAAAGACACGTACACTTTATATTATTACGATCATTCATTACTTAGTGTCTTAAATACCCGTTGTAAAACTATATATGGTATACATGGAATAAACGAAGTTGTGTGTATTTTACTTAAAACCTGTATAGGTTGTTAAAAGACAACAACATTCTTTTCCTTTCCCACAAAAAACGTTTTCTATAATTGCTTACGTCATGTTTTTATTTATAGAACTGTCCACGTGTTATTTCGTGTTTATTTTGCATATTCTGGAGATAATATTTATTTATTCATTCATTCGTTCGTTCGTTCGTTCGTTTTATTTTATTTTATTTTATTTTATTTTATTTTATTTTTCTGCCCACAAAATAATTGTCAGTAGGTGAGAGATATTTTGTTTAATTAGACTTACACAAATGATGCCAAGCACTACGCAGTCTTTTATATTTTACTAGTATATTACATGTTTTTGTTGTCTTTCCTGAATACACGAATTAATGCCGACTTATTACAAAGTATTGTCATACAGTATTTAGTTTATGCGTTGTTTTGTTCACTAACATCACAGAACAATCGAACTTCATTTAAACTTATAATGATATACACATATCTGTGAAATTCTAAAATGAAAAAAAAATTTGTTTCATTTATCATTTATATTAATTAAAGAAACATAGACGCTCATGTTAAATGTTTTGAGATTTGTTATATTACAAAGTTAGTATTAAATCTCAAACACTACAGTTTGCGTCCTGTTCATCCAGCTGGATTTGCCTCTTGACTCTCTCTGAAGGCAGACTCCAGTAATTCTAAACAGATTTTCAAAGAAAACATGTTAAAAAATCAATGTTATGTACAGTGCAGTAATTCCAAACAGATTCTCAAAAGTTCATTTCAAAGAAAACATGTGAAAAAATCAATGTTATGTGCACCGCTGTAATTCCAAACAAATTCTCAAAGTTAAGTTCCAAGAAAACATGCTAAAAATAAATGTTACGTACAATCTGTGACTAGAATTCGTTAAATCCTTCATTATTCAAACGTGCAGATCACTAATTATGGACAGGCAACAGACCTCAGCCTATATATTGCTTTTCTTTAGAATAGAGATTACAACAGCTTTAACATTATTCATTGTATTTCTAAGAAGAAGAAAAACAAAATGTATGCAATTTTCAACTAAAATTGTATTAATATTGATTCTTTTTTAAACTGCGTATTGATCGTTATAGCAAAGTCCAAAGTCTAAACCATGGGACATAAAAATAAAATTAATGCAAACATGTACATCCTTGAAATGTTTTCATAATGTACTAGAAACACATTTTAAAGTACTTCTGTCAAACAGTGATATAAAGAATCATAATATATTTACTAAAACCAGTTCCCCGATATTGACGACAAATATCACAGATGTGTAAGATCATGAAGGGAGGTTGTAGTGTTATTTGATAAAAGTGTTTCTTATTCATGTCGTAAGTAAGCAAACAGGGACCAGGTGTGTGGTATATCAGAGACAAGGGGATGGTTTCTCGTTGTGTATCATATTCACAAACAGGCCAACACGCCGATCAAATAACCGACAGAACTCACGCAAGGGTGTACACCACCAAATCAAATCAAATAGACGACAATAGTTACATGTGTGGCTAAAATTATTAATTAATGTACGAACGTTTTTGTATAGTCTCTTCTTGATCAGATTGCGATGCTCTGTTTGTGTTTCAATTTTAGCAAACCTACTGTCTGATTATCGAACACAAACAGAACGTTTATGGCTTCTATTCTTTCCTTCCTTCCTTCCTTCCTCTCTTCCTTCCTTCCTTCTCTCTCTCTCTCTCTCTCTCTCTCTCTCTCTCTCTCTCTCTCTCTCTCTCTCTCTCTCTCTCTCTCTCTCTCTCTCTCTCTCTCTCTCTCTGTTTCAATAAACTTAGTTCTCTTCACATTTAAATTGCATAAATATATTACTGTCGTGATGTGTATGTATTATGGAGAAGTTATATAACCATTACTTAATCCATTTTTGTTTAAAGCAATAAAATATGTTTCAATCAATGTGGATAAAACTACTAAACGCAGTTTTTCAACATATACACAATGGATATAAATGCTACCACTCTTCGTAAAGTAAATCAGAAAAACAAATCCAAATAGTTCGTTTTAGACATAACGGAAAGCGTCTTTGACTTCCTTAGTTCCTGACAGAAATTGTTATGCTATTTTTAGTAGAACCCCGCACATGTTTCAAGCGAAGTAGCAGCTGGTGCACCGAAACTACTTCGAATTAAATTACACTAATTTACTGGCCAGATGAAATAACATTTTATTGCAACAAACACTATTATATTTATTCCCAATGGCAGGACTGGTAGCGTTAACTATGGAATGAAAATTTGGATGCATTTCGAACTTTGACCCAGCGAGATACCATTTGGTGTACTGCTACCATCCCTCTATATATCTGACACCCAACAGCCCTTGTACGTTTTGTGTGCTGGGGTGTCGTTAAACATTCATTCAATGATTAAAAAATTAATGCTACCGTAAGTACGGTTCTATAATTGTATTGCCACAGACAGTATATGCATGAACTATTCCTCACCGGACCATTCTGTCTCTGACAGAAGATCTGGCGAAAATCAGAACTCGTGCCCAGGATGGACGTGCCTGAACCTTCAGTGGATATGGGCACGTTAATAGAGTTTTCTTTCCTTCCTTCCTCACCGGATCCATATTTTTCTGGGTAGGGGTGGAGGTGTGATGGGATACCCAGGAAGCCATATCGCCAAGTCTCATAATATCCAACTTCAAAGAAGAGGAAGAAGAAAAAAAAAAAAAGCGTTCTGAGAACTATATAACGTTTAAGTATTTCAGTGCTGCTCAGAAGAAGAAGAAAAAAGTGACGCTTCCGAATTTAACATGTAAGATTAGTTTTACATCATTATCTCGCTCAGGGGCCTGATTGACAAAGCCCTCTTAAGCCACATTGCATGTCATTTGCAAGTCTTTTTGCACTGCACTGAAACATTTAAAGTTGTGAGCATTCAGTGAATTAGGCCTCACGTGAATTCAGGGCTTCCACAAGTTTCGAATGGAGATGAAAAAGGGCAATCTCTCTGCTTCTATTTGCAGCTTTTATAAGGGCAGGAAACTGCTGAAAGGCAGTCCTGCTATTGACTTTTCTTTCTAACCCAAGCTTTAACGCTGGTGAAATGTCGGTGCGTGTACACCATCGTTGAATACTGGGATTTCGCCATTTCTTTGGCTCGAAAGACTTTTGTACCTGATTTGCAGTCGGCCTAATAACAGGCTGAATAGAGCGCCCGGGTCCTTGTTCAGATAAAAAAAAAAAATCTTTCTTCATGAAAGCCGACGTCCCATAAAAGCGTCGTCTTATTCGGGTCACATAATGTATATTTTTAACACCGCATCTTGATATAAATACGCCCAGACGATGTTTGTATGTTAAATGGTCTCACTTGGAAGTAAGGACGATATATATTTTTATTTTTTTTATTTCCAGTTATCATTCCGATTAGCGAGCATAAATCCATTCATATATTATTAGAGTTACGAGTTATGACTGATCAAAGGGGACCGTTTTAAATAGAGATCACCATAGGTTAATTGTTTCGGTTTTTATTGACTTCAGTTTTACGGTAAAGTGTGAAACAGATGCTATATATATTATACATGTATACTGGCATACAGACGAATGTCTTTCATAAGCTGACCCATGAATTTTAAGTGATGAAAACGTACATTTTTTATTAACCCATTTATAACTCGACACATTTTCGGAAGAACAAAGAATGTCCAATAGATCAAAATACATTTTCAGCACTGTAGATACCGGTGTAGTAGGTTGGACTATACCAATTAAAATCCGATAGGCGACCATGTTAACGTTTGTGTTTAAAAACACTATATACAATAGATCAACCAAACTATGACCCATAAATGTCAGTACTACAACCCCTACCTCAAAGTATTAACTGCAGAAAATGGTACCTTTCATGGCTCATTTTCGGTATAACCAGATGTTTCTACAACACCCCTAGTTTCGCACAAAATTTAAGTACTTTTTTTTACAGGTACCCCATGCATGTTCCAAACACAAGGCTACTACATCAAGTAAAATTGCATACATTTTTAGCCCAACACACCAACACTCTCACATTTATAACCAATCACAGGACTTGTGGTGTTAACTTCTCTATCAAAAGTTCGGTGCACCTCGAACTTCGACCCAGCCGGAAATTCAGTGGTTTAGTGCAACCAGTAATACGCTAACCCAGAACAACTATGTTTTCGCAAGTTCAGCTTTGTATACCGAGGTTCGTATGCATAAAATGTTTTAACATGAATAGAAAATATATCCTCACTGGAACGTGCAGTTTTATGGTCATTTGATGGCTTTGTATAACATATAACAAAGCACGGATGACCATTTGATTCATCCATAGATATTTACCGTACATTACAATAAAAACAAAGTAGGTCACTTGTGAAATGTTGTTACTTGGAGTGGGGCTTTAACTCAATGCTGTAGAATATGCATGAGCAGGTGCTGAACCAAGGAGGTGTTCTGGGAGTGTTCACTCCCTCCATCAAGTTCAATGAGCCACACAAGATAGTGCTTGGCGAATGTATATAATGATTTTTATTTTCATTTTCATTTCAGCGAGGGCGTAATAGCTTAATGAGATGGGTGTATCTATAAAAGATTGCTTACCGGTATATAATAATAATAATGCATATCTGTGTACTTTGGAATGTTTTAGGCGTCTTTTTTAAAGTTCACCTCCTCCCTAAACAAATACTGAATCAGTCTCCGAGGTGTAAGATCGTAGGATCAATTCCTATTGATTATGTGTACGGGGTTGGGGGGGGGGGGGGGGTAACCACTATTCCATACCTGGTACCTCAAACAGCTACTATTTAACACTAATAACATGATGCGATCTTCACACTGATATAAAACAAAACAATCACGCCCGCACAAAATAACAGCAACAAAAAACAACAACAACAAAACAACAACATAACAAAACAACACAATAAAGGCAAAAGAAAAACCAAATAAACAAACACACACCAAAAACAAATAAACAAACGAAAAACTACTAAAATAATCATAATCAACAATAATGTTAACGAGACACAGTGAGACAAATAAAGAGTATTTATGTTCGTTTGTTTGTTTGTTTGTTTGTTTTTGTAAACTGTAATAATTTAATATCCACATTAAATTTCCTACAGTCACACATCATTCTTCGTTATCGTTTGGCTGTATTCGCTAATCTAGGTCACGTAAAATGTATTATTATCCATTTCAATACTGAGTAGCGACGCCACATTGTGTTGTGTTGTGTTACAAAGTATTAAAAACATGGTTGGCGACAGATTTGAAATGTTGTATGAAGCTAGGTCCTGACAACCGATGATAGCAATAACATACGTGTTCCCTTAAAAATAAGCTGCTACCTGTATTTCGCATTAGTAACTGATAAAATAATACGATGTAGCGAGATTGCAGCTTAAAGAAAAATTGATACAAAGGTATACGGCACACACTTATTTTAATATGATGAGGCGAGATTGCAGCTTAAAGAAGAATTTGACAAAGGTATACGGTACAAAATGATATCAATTCGTTATCATTATACCATACCAATATGTTTTTATCATTCGCCAAAGCGAGAGAAAAAACCCAACCAATTTAAATGCGGACGAGGCACATGACCTATCTACAACACAAAGTCAAACACAACTCGTGGGCATGCAATATTATTTACTCGACCGTTGAATGAAACTGACCGTACATTTTACTTAACTGTTTCTCCAGAAATACTCTTTTTTTCTATTGGTAGATTTGGCAACTTTCACCTTTCATTTGCACCTGGTCGGTGAATGCAAAAACACAAGTGTAATGATTACTTCTTGTATGCCTGCATGAAAGGGAAATAATTGCCAGCTAAACAGAAACCATCTGGAATATATTTAAGTGGGCTGTGGTAATGTGGCTATTGAAGACATCTCCCAGCCACTCGGGAGCAGCGAGTACTGTCCACAGGCAGATGTCTTCCTCGCGCATCTCAAGTAGTCGGAGAACCTGTTCGGAATTGAGTAAGCAGAGAGGCAATACGGTTAATTTACACACCGTATTCTTGTCAGTCAATGCAAAAACATGCCAAAGATATTAGCTAATAGAAACCACTGTCGAAGAATTGCCGATGATGCTATTAAATTAGTTTTACTGATATTCAATTGAATATGTTATCATGGGCCATGGAGACTTAGTGTTTGTTTATATTCTGGTGTATATGCTATCCCATGGTCTCGAAACTCCACTGCTTACGATATCGACTTATTTGTATCTGTTTGCTTACGAAATCGACTTATTTGTATCTGTTTGTATCATCTTACCTATTTGAGACAGGATTTTGTGTCATTTCTTGCCTTGTGGACATTATTAATTATAAACTTGTATATTTGCGCATACCTGTCTTCTGACAAGCTGCATGTGCTTTTGAAAAATAAATAATAAACCGGAGTCATATATTATTGCCTTTAACATGCCTTGTATACATATTTAGATGGGAAACAATGCAATGGTTCCAGAGGAAAGAATCGAACCTACAACCATTGGTAGGACGAAACCTTTACCTCCGAACTATGCCATACTACATACAGACTTTTAGAATGTAAACCTACCTGTTGTCATGTATGGATTCACGCACGACCATCGGGGACATAACCTAAGCTTGTAGAGCTGATTCTGTAAATGCAGTAACTAAGAGTTCTTGCTTGCCTTGAAAAGAATCTAGAATGTTTCCTTTCTTTACTGTCTATGGGAAATACCAAACATCTGTGCTTGTTTAGAAAACGTTAATAGGTTTTAGTTTCACTGGAAAAGAGCTAGAAATCCTTCTTTGCTTTTTTGGAGAATTTGTTTTAAATCACGAGCGGGTTTCCAGAAGCTAAATGTGCAACTTTTTTTTTTCCGTTTGGCTCAGGCGACGTATCACGCGGGCAGCGATATTCAAGCCAGTACGTCTATTTCTTAGTTCTACTTGTTGTGAGTAGATGAGTGTTTGGTCACAATGATGTCAACTGATTTCGTGATATATAAAAAAAACCAATGGTGTCTCATAAGGACGTTTGTTTGTGTAGCTTAACGAATGCTGCATTCCAAAAAACGTCTCTGATGAACCTAAGGAATGTTGATGCACATTTTGTAGACTCAAAACTGTAGCACAGAAATGATGATATGCGGAATACGGAATGTTGATGAACATTTAACTACTCGCAACTTTTCGCAGCTTTTTTTTTTGTAAAACACCGTTTTGAAACCCTAAATTGGTTAATTGTTAATGTTAATAAGTTATCAGTATTAGAGCGGTACACAGCAAACTTTCAAGTGGTAGCAATAAACGAATCAGAGTACAGAAATATAGTCTAAAGTATAGTCATTTTAGTTAGACTTTTAAATTAAAAAGAATACCTTTTTTCGTGTTTTTCAGGACGTTTGGCTATAATCCCTCTGACTAAGCGATAGCTATGACCCTAAATAATTCATCAATATGTATTTAAAAAATATATTCAGTTATTTGTAGGACTTGTCAGAGTGCATCCAACACGAAATCTATTGCCTAGTATATGTAGATTGAGTGAAAGCTGTGATAGATATAGGACAAACACCTGTAATAGATAAACACCCGAATGATCACCCATCTAAAACAGGTGCAGAGTTCAGTGGGGAATCACATTTCTGAAAGACGTTCATCACGTGGACGTACGACTATAGGTCTGTCGCGGTAGACGAGGCGAGTCTCGCTCTCCGGTTACGTCAAATACTCCTTCAATGAACACTGGTCTGGCACCCTTAATGAATGGCGTTTTAGCGACACATAGCTTTCGACGGTCACCTTGTATCAAGTTGATCCACGATATTAAGTTTACGTGTGCTAGAACCCGTGTACCGCAAACATAAATTGCCATTCAGTATACAAGTTAACGAAGTGGTATTTTCCAGAAGACAAATGATACGCTTGAAGATTTGGGTCTTACTTAGGAATGTGTGTTCATCTTTTATCATCACAATAGGCGCTGAATGATAAAAACCTGACCCAACACCACAGCTACTGTAGAAGTCCTTTGATACCAAAAAAAATTAAACGAATAAATGTCAACACATAAAGTATTGCTTAAGACTGCAGTAAATGTTGCTGTGTCACTGGATAGAGCGTAAATAAAAGATCACTTGCTGCTCATCTGACGAGTAAGACTTTACGACGTCATATGTTTGTAAACCTATTAACCAGAATACGTTGGTGTGACTTTGGCCAGTGAATATCGAAGATGGTGGTTGGGTGTAGCGTCAAATTATTTCTACGTTCTGGCACTTCACTTGTGGCGACGACGAATTTAAAGCAGTAAATATGATACTTGCATTAAAGGAAAGGCATATCGACACATCAGAACATTATAAACTACGGCTATTTAGTGTCTAACATATGGCTATTTTGCAGTTTCCTATAGACAGGACAATACATACCGCGAGGTTTTATGTACCAATCGTTTGGTATTTATTAGGGCAGGGAAAGGTATTCCGATCTCTTCGTGGTATGTGCTGTGCTGCCTTTGTGATGGTGCATATAAAAGATCCCTTGCTGTTAATGGAAAAATGTAACATGTTTCCTCTGAATACTGCGAGTCAAAATTACCAAAAGGACAGTTGGAGCCCCTCTCAGTCTGGAGGCCTTTGCATATTCGACTATACCAGCTATTAATTGCTTTGGAACATCTTTCTATATCGGTTTTCATTCCCAGACTGAATATATTTATTCAAATTACTTCAGATTTATGAATGCTATGTAAATTCATAGTATTGCTATCATAAGCGCTCAGTAGACGGTGAAATGTGTTCGTTGTAGCGGTAATTAAGATTTATGGTACACCGCATTGACCAACGTACCTGTGTATTTAATAGTGTAGTGCTTATTTACACACATGCTATCTGCATGGACCGGGACAACGCATTAGGGACAACGCTCTGCCCAATCAAGAAGTTCCAGGCCAAAGTCCAGAATGCACCGTAATATACTTACGGAGCAAAAGCAACTGCCGCTCTGGTTCGTAGTAATATGTGTCAACGCGTATTTGTGCAAATTCTATTATCTATTTTCAGTAAATTAATATAGAGTTTGTATGTACAGTTGTTAATATGCAATGTAAGCTGGGGATTAAAACAAATACAGGGTACAAAATAAACAAATAAAATTACGATTTTCTCCCACAATTAACATTGTTCAAATCTCTTAATTGCCATGTGAGACCCCATTTTCTATAGGCAGAATGAAATACAAGGTGCTAGTTTTTTCATGCGTGTACTGCTGTTTTTGTTGATATCAGTTTTGTTTGGAAAACTTAACATTAACCGCAATGGGAATTCATTTGTTCTCGCTGAAATCTGTGTATGAAATGTGGAAACCTGTGAATAAATGTGAATAGATCAAACACTGTTATATGGCCAATACGCTCACTGTGAACCAGTATTCAGCGCATGAAACGAGTCACGTGTTACATTTGTAAGGACTACCATGTATTTTATCCAACTAGCAGTACCCCCACCCTCCCAAAAATAGTTTAAATAAAAATAAATAAATAAATAACCAAAACAACAATGCAAAACAAAAACAACAAAAATCTCAACAACAACCCCCCCCCCCCCCCCCCCCCACCTCCACCCACCCCCACCCCCAAACAAAAGAAGAAAAAAAGAAGAAGACGACGACAAAAAAACAACAACCCCAAACACACACACAGTCTGGACTGCATACACCATGGCCTGTGGTTTAGTAAAAACCTTCTGTGATCAGATCTTGATCCACCCCTCCATATATATCCGGACAGAGTTATCACTTCTAGACCGACCCTTCTAACCATTAACTTTAACTTCTAAAATTACAACTTGAGCTCCTACAATCCGAAAACCCCCTCGCTCACCCATTGTATCTGAATTAACCTAATAAATAATAAAAACCCGGTTTTCTCCCGACGGGGCTGTTTTAACACATCATCACTGGGGTTTAATGTTCCCCTGATAAATCTTTTCGCGCGGTTTTTCAATAACTCGGCTGTATCGGGCATGGACCGCTTCCATCAAGTTCGCCGTGGGTGGATGTCGGTAGATACGCGACTTGAAAGTGGGAACCTGTTACGAAAGCCCAGTTTATGTTTTACATAATGTCGTACGCCGCCGCTCGTTCATCATTCCAGCGAAATTCTGTACAACGTTTTCGTTATCAACGTAACGTATGTGCTGGTGAGTGAACGCATCTCAGATTGACCTAAAATTAATGTTGGTTATTATCGTTACTGCGCACAAGGGAAGTAACTAATGGGAGGAGCGAGTGAGGAGGCAGCTCTCGCGCCGAAAACTACCATAAAATACCACTGGTCGTTTGTGTCTAGCTGAAAAGACCGTATATTAGTATACCTTACGTTCGCGTCTTATATAAAATAATAACATGAAATATGATGATCAAATTTAAAATAACATAATACAACTAGTTACTACAGTTTTAAACGTTCGTTTACTATTCACCATAAATACATGCACTGTTTCGATACCAATGTTTCGTTCATTCATATACATTTTAACACCTGAGGGTCAGTTTTGTCGCATGGGACCATGCCTTCAAATCTCCCTAACAGATTTGGTCCCCAAAAAACATGTATTTGTATCCGCCCCAGACCATCATTGGCTTCTCAACTTTTTGCGGACCTTGTGGTGGTAGCGCATTTAATTGTCCAAGATCTAGACCAAGAATCGCTATAAACATCATATATTAGACGGTGGATAGCCGTAGTTTAAATGTTCTAAAGATCGTTAAATAATGTTTTTGCTTAACGACACCACTAGAGCACATTGATTTATAAATCATTGGCTATTGAATGTCAAACATTTGGTAATTCCGACATATAGTCTTACAGAGAAAACCCGCTGCATTTTCCATTAGTAGCAAGGGATTTTTTATATGCACCATACTACTGACAGGATATTGCATATACTATGACATTTGATATACCAGTCGTGGTGCACTGGCTGGAAAGAAAAATAGCGTAATGGGCCCACTAACAGGGATCGATCCTAGACCGACCGGGCATTAGGCGAGCGCTTTACTACTGTGCTAGCTACATCCCACCTCAAGCCTCCCACCTTTTGTGAAGTAATTAATTTTGGCTACACATAAGGTGAACCATATTACATTAAGATTACGGACTCCCTATTAAATAATCCTGGAACCGCGCCTGTTTAAAATGAAGACATTTTTCACAAAATGGTGTAAATCCTTGACTACGTCTTACAATCGATTCTAGAGATAATTATGTCTGTGATCGAGTGTCTTAGATAACAGAAAATCTAGTTCTTCGTTTCACATTTCAGCCATCTGAAACCGCGATCTGTTTTCTTTAACATGTTTAGCTGCAGGGAGATGCATCTGTTTAATTTTGTTAATGCACCGGTGTGTCATCTTCCAATTAATGATGTTATGCATGACGAAATAATAACATTGAATTATTAGACACCCATCAACACTCCACTCCGCCCCGAAAAAAAGAGGAGAAAAACTCGACATAAACACAGTTGGGACCCATTAGAACCTAATATGTCCATAATGAAAAGAAAATATATTGATGAATCGGTGGTTTATTATTCCTGCACTAGAACGTACTAAGAGAGGCGTAGCATTACATGTATATCAGTCTGCTCATTCGTACACGTACGCAGACACTGACACTGACATGCGCAAAAAAAAAGCAAGAAAACAAAATAAATTTTAAAGGTGCGTACACACCGAGGGCCTTTGTTGCACGCGGTCTACGCCTACAGCTCGCGGTTTGGATATATACTTAGATCCAACCTAGCCAAATCCACCGGTCCAGTGGTTACATAATTGCTTTAAGTCTGGTAGGTGGTGGGTTCGTATCCTGATATCGGGTAGAGTATGATTGAGTTTTAACGTACGTCCCAATGAAATTGTGAAAGGCTAAGCTTTCAGATGCATAATGCAAACCAAAAGTACGAATCACATCACCTACAAAATGATTCTAAACAATCGCGTATCTTGGGGAGAAAAGTATTATTTTATCATAAATAATGTTCATGCATATTTCAGTTTGAAACGAAAGAATTAAACGAAAACAAAAACAAGGCATTTCACGGTAGCTACTTAAGTAGAACAGCATATAAAACAGAATTTAAATAGCTGTATTTGAGTATGTCTGCTATCCCCTATTTTTTTATGTAACTTTAAATATCCCACCAAATGCTTCAGTTGTCATAAAAACGTGACTCCCTGGAAGTGCCCATTTTACGATTTGCACCACTCGCACTATTTTTGCTGCTCTGGATTTTAGAATCAAGTGTCACATCTGCTATAAATTTGGCACACACCCGCATTAAAAAAGTTTCTGATTAAATAGTATATTAAGGCGTTGTTAAGCAAACGTTTGTTTTACTTCTCCCACATTTCAGTTATTGTAGCGTCAAGCCTTCTCAACGCCTACACCTCCCACCTGAACGAGCACCTGTTAGTGTGAGCATTGCCCGAGCAAGTGGTGCCACGTGGATGGTGCTTCGCCGTCTTATCTGTTAGCAGTACGTGCCAGGTCAGGTCATAGGGTTTTACGTGCACATTCAGAACAAGCTGTTGTAGCGCACGCCTGTCGTGGGCACAAGAGCCGGCCTTGGCCGGCTCCTCCGTCCTTGACAGGAAAGTTGGGGGAGAGGAGGGACCGCCTGCACTGGCAGGTGCAAGGGAGCACCAGCAGCCCGATCAAATCGGTAGCAGGCGGGTGGGGTTGGTGGTGGTGCTATGGAATTTGAATGGAGCAGTTAAATGCCAAAGAGAAAAAGGTGCGCAATTTTGATTGAGGGAATTTGGCGCAATTTTGAACGGTCGGTCGAAAGGTAAATGGCCGAGATAATACAGCACGTGCCGCTCGCTGAGCAGACGACATCTCGAAGTTTTTTTAGTCGGCGACCTTGCAGTGACCTTGTCAACGTAACGCTGCAGAGGGTTACCTGTAGCAAGACATCAAAGAGACTTCACACTTTCCTTGAGGATGAATAGCTCTTAACATATACTTGTTAATAAGCGCGTCTTAGCGATTAATGAACGGGAACGGGCTGTATGTTAATTAGTTGAATACCTAACGACAGGTTGTTAAATGCAAGTATAAAAAAATATTAAAATGTGGTGGTGTAACCGGCCTCAGTGATGCAGTGGTTAAACCACCGGCTTTCTAGTTCGTAGGTGTTGGGTTCGCATCCCAGTACAGGCGCGCGAGCAGATCTTTTTTTTTCTTTTTTAAATATTAGTATATAATCTGTGGGAGCATAACTCCATCCCCATAAAATCAGTCTCAACCCCACCTGCACAATTGCTGCACATGCGCCTACAGTACCGACTTTTAAATAGAGTAAATTTTAACTGAATAGGGTGGTGTGAAGCCAAAACACAGACCTCTCTCACTAACAGTTAACCATCAACCCCAGTCCTGAAAAAGACAATCCAGATAGTAGAGTTGAGTACAGTGTGTTTAAAACTTAAGTGAATATAGGGATGCCAATAAATGAAAAATTAAAATGTCGTGCCTCGCCTGATAGACATGTATAATCGAGCAGGTCTTTCGTTTAAAAAGGATTCCTAACAGTCGTCCTTCAAGAACTGTAACGGTTGACTTTTAATACGGGCCATTAAAAGTGGTCTGACTCTTAAAGACGCAGACCTTAGTTTTAAGCCGTGAACATGGACACTAAGTTTAATTAAGTCTACAAACCTGTAACACATTTGGATACAGTTACAACAAAGTGAAACAAGAGTACATGACGTTGAAACAGGGAAATACCCTCAAAAATAGACTAGAGGACGTCTTCTTTACGATTACTTCTCAGACGCACGTGCGATTTTTTTTTTAAATATGAAAAATGCATGTTGTGGTATTAGAAACACCAGGATGACCAGAAAGATTTCTGTTGTACAGACATGAATAAACTAAACAATAAAATCTAAGTAATGTTTGATTTCAGTGATCATAAACGGCTCTAATAGTGAAAACTATGTCTTAGTGTTTAAAAACCAGGGTCTGTCCTTTTAAAGGTCTCCGACCCTAGTTTCAACCCGTGCAACTGATTAATCTATAAATATGTAACACGTCTGAATTTCCAATAAAGTTGATCGCTTTAGCAAATTTCGCTTTACAGACAAGAATTGTATATGTGTATGCTTTATTTTGATATTATTGAAATACTTTTATCATAGCATAAGAAAAAAAAAGGAGACCAAACACAAAGCAAAAATATATACAGAAACACCGCCACAATCACCACAACCAAAAGCAACCGCTCAACAAAGTGTTACCTCCATCTTTTAACTTCTGATGTGTGTTTGCAATGGACTTTGTTTTCCTTGTTGAATGTCCAAGGGTCGATCGAGTAGTAGCGGCTTCAAGCCATAGATAACATAACGGTAAAAAGTTATTTCAGACAATGCATTGTGTGGAGAGTTTGTATTATAATTTGTATTTACTATAAGGTGCTAATGTTAGCTGACATGTCAGCTAAGTGATTTATTAATCATCGGCTACTAGATGTCAAACATTTGATAATTTTGACGTATATTCTTAGAGAGGAAACCCGGTAAATTTTTGCCATTTGTAGCAAGGGATCTCTTATATGCACCATCCCATAGACAGAATAGGACATACCACAGCCTTTGATATATCAGTGGTGCTGCACTGGCTGAAACTATAAATAGCCTAATGAGCCCACCGACGGGGTATCGATCCCAGGCCAACCGCGCATCAGGCGAGCGCTTTATCCCTGGGCTACGTACCGGCCCTGGAAAGTATAGAGTGCTAATTGCTGAAATGTTAGTTATGTGAGCATTGGAATTTACATAAGGCAACGCGATAGCACGTGCATGCATGATTGGCTATTTTTCACGCCCACCTAAGCGCATTGATTGCTTACACAGCGAAAAAAAGAATATATCAACAAGTTTCACTGCACCGAGCCGCAGCGCTTATTGACTGGAAAACAATATACCCTGCTGGTCTGCTGATAGGGACTGACATCATTTTACAATTACTGTCAGAACCGTAACCCTGTATACCTATGAGGCAAGAGAAATCGTTTTTGAAGAGCGGGAGTAGTATTTTTTAGGGGGAGGGGGTCTTGCTTTATGAAGAAGAAAAAACAATATTAAATTTTCTAAGAAACAAGAGAAGGAAGGAAATGTTTTACTTAACGACGCACTCAACACTTTTTGTTTACGATTATATGGCGTCAGACATATGGTTAAGAACCACACAGATACTGAAAGAGGAAACCCGTTGTCGCCACTTCATGGGCCACTCTTTTCGATTAGCAGCAATGGATCTTTTATATGCACCATCCCACAGACAGGATAGTACATACCACGGCCTTTATTACATCAGCACTGGTTGGAACGAGAAATAGCGCAATGGGTCCACCGACGGGAATCGAACCTAGACCGACCGTGCATCAAGCGAACGCTTTACCACTGGGCTACGTTCCGCCCCAAAAGAAACAAGAGAAGTCGGAGTGCGGAGATGGAACAGGATGAACCTTTGCTCCTGTTATTTCTCCTGCTATAGTTACTTGTGTATACTTCATATACATTAGTTATCACTTGAGAAAAACCTATTGGTGTTGACCATGTGGATACAAATCTGATGATGCCATTTGCGAATCGGTGATTATTTTATGAATAGCCACATCACCATCACACCCATTTGCAAGACAGTGATTTTTTTTATTGACATGCCACCATTACACCAGTCGACAAATCAATGAATTTATATATTGACTATCACCTTGCCATCACTCTCAGTTCATAGTTCTTTACTGCATGAAGTATTATATAACACATTATATCTATATAAAATGTGATAAAAATATAAGTTATAAATAATGGACTGACTCCGTGACTAAAGCCCCAGTCACACTATCAGGTATTGAGGTCTAGGTATTACTACGTTTCCCACTCCTACGGATTGCCAAATGTTTTGCGGCGTTTGGTATATGCTAGGTATATCGAAAAACCACGCTTATTTTGAACATGTTCAAAACAAATGTGGTTGGAGCAATCATCATTACGTATATCGTCATATGTAATACGTTTTACTACATATATTGCCGTTTTACTACGTTTTAACAACGTAGTAATATCTAGCCCTCAATACCTGACAGTGTGACTGGGGCTTAAGTGTATTGGTTTATGATACTAGTAATATATAAAGATCTACAGTTGTGAAGATCAGAAAAAACCCGTATAGAATTTACTATTGTCTTAGCACAGCAACATGTACATCAATCTGACATCAAATCGTCTTGTGAAATACGTCATGCCTATGGTGATAATGATGATGGTGGTTGTGGTAGTTTTGGTGGTGGTGGCGATGGGGGCGATAGTGATGATGCTATAACTATGATGATTAGGTATGTTCCCAAAAACTGGCAGTCTCCAGATTAGGTAAGCGGTGAGGTGTTCTAATCCGCTTCCAGAAATGGGAAAACTGGCGTGAGCAATTAAGGCCAATTTAGATGCATGGGGATAACGAGATGTGTGAAGAACAGAGGGGGCGATTAACGAGATTAACCTTAATGAGCAGTGAAGAGCAGAGGTGAGCCGGAATAGAGATTGCACGAAAATTAATGTTTGTTATATCTCAGTAAAATTTGGAGACAGGAAATACTACCAATTTAGACGTGTGGGGTTAACGAGATCAATAATGTTATAACGTAAAATGTGGCCATCAATTAAGGTGACGGAACACCAATTAGTAAGGGTGAGCAATAAACTGCCAGAAATGGAACAACTGGCGTGTCCAATTAAGAGGTGTTATAATCTCACTGCCAGATTCGGGAATGCCGAAATCGGGAATAAACCGATGATTATGATAGTAATGGTGATGACGACTACAATGGTCATGATGACGCCACAAATAATAATATCGTATCTGCATTTGCCTTGTGGTTCTTACGTATGATACTTTTCCGACAATAATCATTCCACAGCATAACCACATACGTGGCTGTAAATATACTAGTACACAATATCCGTAACTATTATTAGACCATACCCATGGGTGCACAAGGGACTTAGGGATTATCGACTCGAAACTAAATCGATAGTGTTCACAGCAGACCTACATTATGAGAGCTTTCCCAGTCTACGCCCATCATTTTCTTCTCATGACACCAATTTACCTGATCTACTGACTGACATCGTGTATAGCGTCACAAAGAATCACGCACTATGGTGAATGAATGAATTCACATTGTAAACATCGGGCATTTCTCGGTAATTTCAATTGCTGTTTCGTTCTCCGTAAAATTAGGCTGTAATCAGCTATTACCTTTCCTTTCAAAAATAGCTTTAAATAATACTTTGAGTGGGATATGACATATCCGTAAAAAAACAAAAAAACTTTCGGCATTCGTGTGACCTCCCCCCCCCCCCCCCCCCCCCCCCCCCACACACACACACACCAAGTACAAGAATCTCGGCACGTGTTTCTTGTATAGTACTACTGGCAGAATCGGATGGGCCGGTCTCAGCTAAAGTTATTTCATGAAAAGGAATGTTCGATTAACAACACCCCAGCACATTGTTTATTAAGTAAAGTTTGTTCTGTTTAATGACACCACTAGAGCACTTTCATTTATTAATCATCGACTATTGGATGTCAAACATTTTGGTTATTTTTTTTCTTTTGGTAGAAAAATTAATGATCTTTTATATGCACCATCCCATAGACAAGATAGCACATACCACGGCCTTTGATATACCAGTCGTGGTGCACTGGCTCGAACGAGAAATAGCCAAATGGGCCCACCGACGGGGATCGATCCCAAACCGACCGCGCAGCTATTGAGTGTCTAACTTGTTACTATCATATAGCAAAGTAGTGCCATATCGCGCATGTTTGTATGATGGTGGTGGTGGTATACAAATTTGTCCTCTAAAATGAATAGTCCTCATACCCATTTATTTAATGCGTCATACCCATTCATTCATGACACGTCGGGCTGGTTAGAATGGGAAATGGCAAAGTAGTTCACTGAGTACAGTCGATTGCTATTTCAAAGATGCCGAGAGTGCAAAATTATCCGCACTCATTAGGGAACAAGATATCTACTGATATGCGATATCACATCGCTTCCTGCCAACGATACACTGATGCAAACGCAGTCATCAGGGTGGTATGGAGGCCAAGTTTCAGACAATAATATTTATTCAACAACATCTCATCATATTTTAAACTACGGCCAGTCCGTGTCTGACATATCAGCTCAGATAGCTGGGGTGTCCTCTGGACAGCATGACTAGAATTTGCTTGAATGTTAGCCAGAACACAAATGAAGAATGAATGGAAAGATAGATGAATTAATGAAAGAAGGAAAGAAAGATTGATTAAAGAATGAATGAATGAATGAATGAATGAATGAATGAATGAATGAATGAATGAATGAATGAATGAATGAATAATTAATGAATTAATTAATTAATTGATGAATGAATAGATAAATGAATGAATGAATGGATGGGTGAAGGAAAGAAATAATGATTGAATGAATGAATGCAGAAATGAAGGAAAGAAGAAGGATGGAAGGAACAAACGAATGAACAGACCCTAACGGGTAGGCCTGTTTAATTGGGTTGACTCTGAACTGGGGCCTACATGACATCCTATCTGGATCCGTTACGGAAACGGTGCAGACAGCCACGAAACGGTAACGCTATCTCTACCACCAGTCACCACGTGTTGAAACACAACGACAATGTCGGACTTGATACATCAATCCGATAGTTTGATCATCTTGGCAATAAAAGTGTCGTTCGTTCATATATATTTAATTGTACGCCCAGGTACGGATTTTTTAAAGTCTTTCTTTCTCCTCGTGATATTCTAACTGGAATACGTGTGATAAGAACCGTATTTACTGTCTTTGGTGACACTCTTGCACATTTATTTTTATGTTTTATATCAAGTGATGAACTTGACAGCTGTGGTGGCAGTACTCATGACGGGTGCCACCGGCGGGGCAGTATATGCTCACATTTCGCGTACACCTGATATCATCACTGTTTTGACAGTGACTCACGAGTGCATGCCATCACAGCTATATTTATTCCAATGAGTTGTGTCTTGTGTTAGGTTTGATTTAGTAAAACTAGAGTATGAGTGGCAGTCCTCTTTGTGGCGGTGAAACAAGGATCTCCTCGAGAGTGGCTGTCCTATAGATGAGAGAGAGAGAGAGAGAGAGAGAGAGAGAGAGAGAGAGAGAGAGAGAGAGAGAGAGAGAGAGAGAGACAGACAGACAGACAGACAGACAGACAGACAGAGGGGTGGGTTTCGGAGAAAGACAGAAGCAAAAAGACACAGAGCGGGTGGGTTTAAGAGGGGAGGGGGGAGGGTAGAGGGAACGAGAGATGGGGTGACAATCTCAAAATAAAATGGTCAGAGAAAACTACAAATAACATATCCAAAATAACTATTTTGTAATAGATAATAATTATATTTTTAAATAACTACATTTTTATTCCTTCAATCGTACAAAGCTGACGCGTCTCCGAGTAATTAAAGCTCAAAAGTCGTGTGTCTGTGTTTCGCTTTTAAATTCGGATGACCCTCTGGGTTGACTGGCAGGCCGTATATAACAGTGTATAGGGTTGTTAGCAGATATTAAATTCATAGAGGATCATAAAACGACATTAGATGCCAACCTTCATTACAAAGTGCCACTTATCGTGTCCCCTGGCCAAACGTTGGTACATCCATCGAACGGAATTAGTCTAATCCGCTAAGCCGTTTTATGCCATGAACTTATAGGACCAAGCCCAGCGCGTAAATTGTACAAGTTTTATTTGTATCCCTCTGTGGAGTGGCTAATAAAGAAAGGTAATACTATAGAGAGCATCGCGGAGGTCAGAAACGTCCCTGAATGTCAGGTCGACACTGACCTCACCAGTCGGTGGTTCTTTGCGGTCCTTGACGAGGAATTACGCGATCGCTGGTCTATCGCACGACTGGGATCGGGGCGTGTGTTGCGCTTATTGCGTTGACTTGTGTCACTGCTCTTGATAGCAGACAATGATGGGAAGGAACGCATGTCGCCCCGGTAATATGATGGAAACAGGCATAGTCGCTGAATAACTGTTATTTCATTTGACATTTCCCACAGGCAAATGTCTTATCTGAAAATTTGGTCATATGGCCTGTTTCCCAGAGAGTCTGTGTTGTACATTAGTATGCCTATCACAGCCGCCGCTAATTGTTATTCAGTGGGTGGGAGAGGGCCATAATCATAATACTAATGCCTCAAGTTTAAGATTGGCAGCATAAGGAAATGTGCACGATTGTCTGTAGGTATAATATAGGTAGCTATAATGCTATCATAGCCTATCTCCAAAGACACCCTCTTGATTTCGCTAACTACTACAACTAAATTAATTTACCCACAGAAAGCCGTTTTCCGTTTATTGTTATGTGATAAATTTACATCTGTAAATTAAATGTAAATCGCTGGACTCGACACTAAAATCCAATTGCAGAATATCGCACGCTTTACATGTAGGTACATCATTCTATATTTATTTAATAACATCTGCGGTCATAATAGCTATGACGTATCAGAACACGCAGGCTACATAAAAGTAAAATATCGACTTGGCTCAAAAAGACTACAGACGCATATCGATATACCGTTAGGATAGAATCGAGTTTTAAATTCCATACAGATTAAATGATATCTGTTAAGTATTCATCAACATTTGTCGCTTCTGCCGCGTCATACCATACAACTACCACGTGTTTACGTTCCATCGCAGATGCATTTCAGAGTTGCTTTCTCAAATTCAGAGCCCTGCCATTATAAGCTTCAGAAAAATTCCACAGTATAAGATATTCGTAATTTCATTACTAAATAATCTCCTTGTGAAATCATGACTTAAAGATAACCTATATATATATATATATATATATATATATATATATATATATATATATATATATATATATATATATATATATATATATATATACAGAGTTGCTTTCATCAGCCAGTTGTTAGCATAGGTTGCATACGACAATGATAAACGCAATCATTGCACTTAGTTGCTTTTTTTCAGACCATTGCTAGCTTAAGTTGTTTACCGGTATTTCAGTGGTACTCGCAATCCTTACATTTAGTTGCTTTCCTGCATGCATACTATCGCTAGCATATAGCATATACGTCAATGATAAACAAAAGCCTTGGCTGCTTTTCCTCTTATCTCTGTCAGTAAGTACTAGTACTCAAATACAGCAGGTACACCAGTTTGCAGAAAGTCAAGAATTTGCCTCTCCAGTCTAGCTAGGCACTTGCCACTCCAGCATAATTTGACGCATTAAACAGACTCTGGTCTGAAGCGGAGTAGAAAGTGTTTGTAATGCGGGCATTAAAGAGGGATTTAGCCGTGCCAACTTTGACAGCCTTTTTAATACCGGGGTCATAGATATTCCTAATCCTCTGACGTCTGATGCCTGGAACCGTGGACAACACAGAGACTACAGCACTTCTAATCCTGCCCAGTCGGTCTGGCGGGTCACTGTGAGGACATGGACGGGGATCAGGGTACAGCAGAGTCTGTCTCTGAGGGTCAGGCTGACGCTTAACCCTTTCAACACTTTGGAGCAGACGATCTCCATGGATTGGATAGAACATATGGGCGAATGGGTTAAAATCAGTCTGGGCATGGTTAGTACGGAGTTAAGTATGGAATGTTTATTAGTACTGTGCGTATAGTGGTGACTTTTTAATGTTAGGTTGTTAGGTTTGAACTCTTGAGCGATTTCACAAGGAGATTATTTAGTAATGAAATTACGAATATCTTATACTGTGGAATTTTTCTGAAGCTTATGACAATAAAGGATAGTTGTGTGTATGAGAAATATTTTGAAAGTTTAATTATGGCTTTTAGTTTACGGTGTGGTATTTGATAGCTGAATTTACGAATATCTTATATCGTGGAATTTAGGATAATAAGGAGTGTGTGTGTTTAAAGATTGTAGCATTAAATATAATATACTGTGGACTTTTTAAACCTTATGGTAATAAACTCATTTGTGTGCGAAGTATATTGTATAGCCTTCAGTCACGGCCTCTTATATATTATACTATGCTTTGCACTTCTCTAAATATGACTCTGAGATATTAAGTGTGAAGTGTTTATGATTATGTATTTGTATTACCTTTTTGCACAATGATAACCCAGCTATTGGTGGGTTGTTGTAGTTTCTTGGTGTACTTTGGGGGTTTAAAAAAAAAAAATCTTCCTTTTTTTTGTGAATCTATATGCTAGATAATAGAAAGCAATGTGGCGAAACATCAATACATGCTTTATTTAGTGACTATTAAGGAGTGAAACGTGGAATTATTGGTGACACTTGAGAAGTAACGAAGTAACACTCTACTGATACAATATAATACTTTTCTGTAGACTTTTCACAGAAAGGACATCACACACCACAGTCATTAATAATATATAAGTCGTGGGGCATTGCTTGAGATGAGATGAATTGCATTGTGTCCATCGCGGAGTGCTGATCCTAGGAGCATCTACAATTCAGGCCATCCCCCTAGGACGTATGCACTTCTCGCCCACCCTTCCTGGTGTCATCTCAATACACACTGTTTCGACAAACTGTTGCACAATAACTTGTTCACTCTTTGTCAAACCAATAACCATGTTGAGATGAGAGGAAACACGCCTTTATTGGAAAGCGTACCCCCTGATGTGACATCCACAGAAGGCTTGTTTAATTTTTGTTACAGAATACCTCACAGACACAATATAATAAGTCGAAATTTTCAACGACTTTCGTAGTCTCGTTCAATCTGGGCGTTCACGGCTGTACAACCATGTTAATCGAGACCAAATTAACACGGATGACTCTTATCCAACAGGTAGCTGTCTTTCATACGTCATGCGTCGCAGTGGGGAATCCACTGGTCCTAATAATGGTCCCGGGTGGATCTTTTTGAAGTACTATCATGCTAAAGTCGCATCAAACAAAGGAGAACCGGTCCAGACATTCTTAACATTCCGTTGCTATCTGTTCGTGCACAGCACAATTGGAACCCTTTCTGTTGTTTCTTGAAGTAAAATAAATAAATAAAAACACAAACAATAAAACAAACAAATAAATAAATAAATAAATAAATAAATAAATAAATAAATAATTTATAATAAATAAATAATAAATACTGTAACGCTACAAAATAAATGACATTACCGCAAATATTCCTTCTTTTTTTTCTTTGTCTTTCTTACTGCAATATTTTTCTACCAATATTAATAAAATACAGGTATTTTTTTAATTCTAACACAGGTATCTTTTCTATGTACAGCGTCCAGTTTTCTAGAGGACTTATTTACAATCGGTTCAAAAGCATCATAGATAAATTCGGCTCAAAACCATTAAAAAAAATATATAATGGATCAATAACATCATAGGTATAATGGATCAATAAGGTCATAGATATAATATCTATGATGCTTTTGAGTCGATTGTAAGTAAAATATTCGTACAAATGTAGTACAGGTTTTCATGACATTCAAAATTTGAAAGCCTCTACATTGTTTGTTGATGTTGTCTTCTTCTTTTGCACCTCTCCCCACCCCACTCTCTCTCTCTCTCTCTCTCTCTCTCTCTCTCTCTCTCTCTCCTCTCTCTCTCTCTCTCTCTCTCTCTCTCTCTCTCTCTCTCTCTTTCTCTCTCTCTCTCTCTCTCTCTCTCTCTCTCTCTCTCTCTCGCTCTCTGTCTGTCTATCTCTGTCTCATTCTCTCTCCTTTCTGTCTATCTCTGTCTCTATCTGTCTCTCATTCTCTCTCTCTCTCTCTCTCTCTCTCTCTCTCTCTCTCTCTCTCTCTCTCTCTCTCTCTCTCTCTCTCTCTCTCTCTCTCTCTCTCTCTCTCTCTCTCTCTCATTCTGTTCTGTTAGGGTCTTGTTATCATCCTTTGGCATAAAACATCTCAATATATTTTTAATTTTCTCTCTATTATTGTTTACCATAAAATATTCGAATATTTAGACGATATTTCTGAAAACGAGTCCATGTACACTCAAACAGTCTTGATGGACCGCATTCTAGACCGTTGGTTCGCAGAGTCCAAATCAAGCCATCGTCAAATTAGCCATATGTCGTGTTGTCAAACTGGACCACATGTTGTTGTACAACAGGTTACTTAGCGGCTAGGACTCTGTGCCACAATAACACGTACTAGCTAACATAATTGAATAGGGGCAGGACGCGGGGGCGGGGGTGGGACATGTTAGTGGTCTTTTCACTTAATTTAAGCTAATTTTCGTGTTGACGGTGATCCATCCATATATAATGAATCCTGAACAGCTATATTTGGTGCAAGCACTATCTACATCGGCATCAATGGCGCAATGGTCATGTCAATTGATGAAACTGGTGTAAACGTGTTGATAATCAATGGACAGATGACATACAAGCAGGGCAATAAGTCTTGCATCTATTGTTTTAAATTGGTATTTTGTTGATCGCCCCAAACCCTATAGGTGACTCGTTTGCCACTCACCACCACCTTTAAAGGCCATTACACGTATATTAAATTGAAAAAAACACCCCACAACCATTTTAGTTCCAAAACATTTTAATGTAAGTACGCTTAAGGTTGTTCTTGTTATTGTTGTTGTTGTTAACAAAAACTAGGATACACTTGTTAAATTGTATGAAACAGTTTCAGGCGCGTGTGCAGGAAATTGTGAAGAGTTTGGAGATCTAATCTGTGACGAGTGAAGTTAGTTTTTATTTGTTTTTTTCTGTTTGTTTGTTGTTGTTGGGGTTTTTTTTGGGGTGTGTGTTGTTGGTTGGTTGTTTTTTTCGGGGTGGGTGGGGTGTTGTTGGGTTTTTTTTTTTTTCGCGGGGGGGGGGGGGGTTGGGTTATGCAACCCAGGAAAATGCATTGAAAAACAAGAGAAAATGTTCTTGGAGCGCAGGTCGACCCTGTGGACGCGGGTCGACCTTGAAACTTCCCCTCTCTACACACGCGTCTGAGTATATAGTATTAAAACACAAATCAGTACATGGTAAATGGCGGGAAGAATGCCTGAAAACAGCTTTCTGAAAACCGACGTATACTGAACCACACGTAACCGCAAAAAGACTCGTATTGTGACCATATTTAATAAAAATATTCTTTACACACATAAATGGAATTGCTGATTCATAGCTGCTTAATAGTATACATTATGGTATACACCATAGTAAGTGAGTGTTCCGCCGTGTCTAAATAAATCTCTCTATCTCTCTGCACTGCTTATCTCTCACAAGGGCATACCATTACCAATAGAAAGTTAACGACGCGTAGTAATACTTTAAAATCTTTGTCAGCCATCACTTAAGACTTGTGTAGCAAAACCTATATGTATATACATGCCATAACAGTCATGGCTGGGTTCAGCTTCTAGGCTGTCAAGTGGAAAAGCGGGTTCTTTTTTTAAAACACAGGGAATAAAATAAGTATATAACAAGGATATAGCTGAAATGGCGGAGCGAGATGTAGGTCATTGAAAATGTTAAACGTTTATTTTTTTTAACGACACCACTAGAGCACATTGATTTATTATTCATGGGTTGTTGGATGTCAAAAATAGGGTTAAACGTAGCAAGGGATATTTTATATGCACAATGTCAACTACAAAATAGCACATACTACGGCCTTTGATATGCCAGTCGTATCTGAGGTGTGATGGGTTGTAGTATCGATCAGTGAACAGGCCTGCATTGGAGGGGGGAGGGGGGGGGGGGGCTCTCACCGTACATGGCTATCTTCATACCTCCACGACTGACAATTGAAACGTCATATTATAAGTTATCCTACCTGCCAGAAAATGTATGTAAAAGTATCCTTGCTGAAAAGTTATTTTTTGTTTTGTTTAACGACACCTCTAGAGCACATTGATTTATTAATCATTGGCTACTGGATGTCAAATATTTGGTAATTTTGACATAAAGTCTTAGAGAGGAAACCCGCAATATGTCTCCATTAGTGGCAAGGGTAGACAGGATAACACGTACCACGGCCTTTGATATATCAGTCGTATGTGCCCTGGGTGGTAGGATCGATCTATGAACAGGCCCATTTTAAGGTTTTCTCTCTTCATACAGGGCTAAAAGGCTCCTAGATAGATATTTGGAACATCATATTATGTGTTATCCTATCTGCCAAAAGGTGTATATAAAAGTATCTTTACGGGATCAGCGAGTTTCTTCTATAAAGCATGTGTCGCAATTACTATCATTGCGCATAGTTTAAAAACTGGGGCGGGATCTAGCCCAGTCGGTGCTGAGGTGTTTGCGTCGTGGGATCGAACCATCTCAGTGGACTGATTCTGTGATTGTGTTTTTACCCAGTCCGAGCCAGTGCCCCACGACTGGTATATCAAAGGTATGTGCTGTTATGCATCTGGTAAGTGCATATAAAAGACCCCTTGTTGCTAATGGAAATTTGTACCGGATTTCCTCAAAACATTCGTGTTAAAAGTAACCAAATATTTGACATCCAATAGTCGATGATTAATAAATCAATGTACTCTATTGGTGTCTTTAAATAAATATTTCTTTCGTTGCCTTTGCATCTAAAATCGACTACAATTATCATGGATTTCACTGTATGACTGCAGAGGGAGGGGAGGGGAGGGGAACAGGAAACAGGGATAGTTTCCCACCCTACCTCGAAAAATTCAAACAAAAATAATAAATTTTAGTTTAGAAGACCCCCTTTCTCCTGTTGAAAAATAGCTAATTATTATTGTGTCCGACTCTTTGTACTGTTACTAACTATTATAGGCTATTCACGGGGACTGGTTTGGGCATTTATATGGAACAGACATTTTAACAGGTCATACATATTTTACAACCTAAACCACTTCCGCAACACTTGGCGCATGCTTTCTACTTCTGTAGATAACACTTGTGTTATATAACTTAATAGTCTGATTAGACTGAGCCAACGCAAGCATGATGATGATAGTGCAGGTGCATGCACTATATATTTTTCCATCTGTAACAGAATAGTGCTGGCGCCCACACAATTATGGTAAGCTGAGATTTTTGGTTTCCGGGACTGCTACTAAAATACTTTATCACTGAATGGACTGACCAGGAACGACGTCGCATGAGCAGAGTAAACGTAATGCACTTGTGTCAGATTTAAAACCTTATTACTTGCAACACGCTATCAGACAATCTGCAGTCTGTGGTTTCTAACGGTCGTCTGCTATCAGTTGAACGAAACACACGCCGTCATTGTTTCAGAGATGGGCAAACATTAAAATACAAGCAGCAGCAGCAGAGAGAGAGAGAGAGAGAGAGAGAGAGAGAGAGAGAGAGAGAGAGAGAGAGAGAGAGAGAGAGAGAGAGAGAGAGTCATAGAGAGAGTCATAGAGAGAGACGGACAGAAAGTGAGGCAGATAGAGAGGCAGACAGAGGAAGGAAATGTTTTATTTAACGACGCACTAAACACATTTTATTTACGGTTATATGGCGTCGGACATATGGTTAAGGACCACACAGATATTGAGAAGGAAACCCGCTGTCGCCAGTTCATGGGCTACTCTTTTCAATTAGCAGCAAGGGATCTTTTATATGCACCATCCCACAGACAGGATAACACATGCCACGGCATTTGATATACCAGTCGTGGTACACCGACAGGGATCGATCCAAGACCGACATCGCATCAAGTGAACACTTTACCACTGGCATACGTCCCACCCCGAGAGGCAGAGAGAGAGAGAGAGAGAGAGAGAGAGAGAGAGAGAGAGAGAGAGAGAGAGAGAGAGAGAGAGAGAGAGAGAGAGAGACACAGACACAGACAGACAGACAGAGAGAGAGAGACAGAGTGAGACAGACAGACAGACAGAGAGACAGACAGACAGAAAGAGAGAGACATACATACAGACAGACAGACAGACAGAGAGAGAGAGAGAGAGAGAGACAGACAGACAGACAGACAGACAGAAACAGGGAGGGGTGAGCGGAATGACAAACAGATGAACAGACAGGTGTGTGAGAAAGACACACAGACAGACATATATAGACAGACGAGTATAGACTGGTGAGCTACGTTTCTGTGGGGATCGGGCCATGCACATAATACATTAAAAAAGGTAAATTCGCATGGAGCGAGGGCTTTGACACCCTAAAAGCCTCTTCTGAACACGCACCTGACAAGAAAGTGTGTGTGTGTGTGTGTGTGTGTGTGTGAGAGAGAGAGAGAGAGAGAGAGAGAGAGAGAGAGAGAGAGAGAGAGAGAGAGAGAGAGAGAGAGAGAGAGAGAGAGAGAGAGAGACAGAGACAGAGACAGAGAGACACACACACACAGAGACAGACAGAGACAAAAAGAGATGGGGGGATATATTGGTCAGTTGAACAGAATTGATCCTACAGCCTTTGTCACGAAATGTGTGTACTCTATCACCAATAACACTACAACATACAACATACACATCTAATCATTACATTCACCACTCATCAAATTCCCACTTGTAACTGTACAATCAGATAAGCCACATATTACGTGCGCACGAAACTAACGTTATAGCCGTGTTTACTATTTGCGCTATTGCTTTCGGTAAGGTGCTAATTCCAAATGACAATAGCACTTATCTATGTTTGTTTCTTCTGGGCCTGGTGATACCAGTAACAATCGGCGTGGTTATTGGATCTAGCTAGAACAGTGTATATGTCAAGTGTTCTCGCTGTTTACTGTGAAAACACGCGCTGGTCCGGAGTAGCAGCGTGTTCCGCCTTTCCTCTGTGCCATCCTAACCCCGAAATTTCTTCTCGGAACAACTTTTCTGTTTATTTTGTAAACATGCAGTGTTTATGGCCGAGAGCAAGCATGGTTAAACATAATTACCTCGACATTTCACGATGACCCAGTCACCGCTGGTTCGCGACAGTGTGTATACGCAGTCGTTTTTTCAGGTGTGGTTTTCGACGATTTGCAACCATTCAAAGAAATAATCCTGTATTTTTTATATACATTGGTCTCTCCTCCTATGCTTTATTTTATAAATAATGGATTTTGAAAAAAAATAGAATTGGTTTATGGGGATTGGTTAACGAGATCTCGCGTTTCCCATAGTCTGGAGTCGCGATCAGAGCGAAGGTCTCACCCCTATAACAACTGTCTTGTCAAACGGCATGTTACATAGGTTGACGAGGTCAGGCGGATTTTCTGTGAGATAGGAATACATTTCGAAAACATCTTTTGTAAATGCATACATTTTTGTAATTGAATGCATTTTTGTAATAGCATACGTTACTTTTACGATTTAAAAAAAATCCCCTCAAATGTGGAATGCATGAGGCTGGCGGGAAATGGGATTAGTCCGGGAGCCCAGAGAGGTTTAATTAGCATTGCGAGTACAAAAGGTCTGAGGCCTGGAATATGTAGGTGTGGGCTGTGGGACCCCCAAACGGCCATTCTTAAGTGTCATCTCCTGTACCAATCCGAGGGGCCGCCCCTTAAAATACCCCAAATTTTAAGTTTAATTAGCATTAACTTCTAATTAGTGCTAATTAGGGGCGTTCTTAAGTGGACTAAGTACAGGAGCTGACACTTAAGAATGGTGTATCTTAATTAGTACATCGACAGAGTACATTTTGGTGTAGGTTTGATTGGTGTACTCAACCATGCTAATTAAGCTTAAAATTTAGGGTATTTTGAGGGGCGGCCCCTCGGATTGGTACAGGAGATGACACTTAAGAATGGCCGTTTGGGGGTCCCACAGCCCACACCTACATATTCCAGGCCTCAGACCTTTTATACTCGCAATGCTAATTAAACCTCTCTGGGCTCCCGGTTTAGATGGTATTGTTACATTGTGTTGAACAAAATACGTAATACATTTTTTGTTTTTTTAAACTGCAACTAAATCCAACGACAAAAGAAACATCATGAAATTTTTTTGTTTTTCCTCAAAAGTTTCAACAGAAGCAGTGGCAACAAAATTATTATCATCATCGTCGTCGTCGTCGTCATCATCATCACCACCATCATCATCATCGTCGTCGTCGTCATCATCATCATCACCACCATCATCATCTTCATCGTCGTCCATCATCATCATCGTCGTCGTCGGCGTCGTCATCGTCACCAGCATCATCATCATCATTTTATTATTATTTAATAATAATAGTCATTATTATTTCTATATCATTGTTATTTAATATCAGTATTTAGTATCACCATAATCATTATCATTAATTAGTTCAAAAATGTACATTATTATAGGTATTGTTATTATTATTATTATCATCATCATTACCATCATCATTATCATCATCATCATCATCGTCATCATTATAAATGTACTATATTTTCGATCTTGTTTTTCATACTTTAGAATATGTCCTGAATGATGTTTCTGTTGTATATCATTTAAACCAACGTTCGTCGTGGCATACGCGTGTTATAGATTTAAGCATTGGACAATTTTATTGGATCTCACTCCAGCTGAATTGGACGTGGTAAATAAATTCACATAAAGTGTACGTTAACAACGACATATAAAACTCTGCTGCTGTGCGTCTGTCGTGCATACGAATTGACTACGACGTCTGGCAAGGGAACGCGACCTGCGTTAAAAAGGACCATTTGTATCATTTGATGTTATCGGTAATAAAACAGCGCGAAAACACATACCGACACATTTGTAGCAGATAATAGCAAATAAAATGCAAATCATTAGGAAAAGCGCGAGGCGTATAATTTATGAATTATTTTAATGTGTTCCAGGATAGATTTGTTTATAACGGTCGGCGTTTTATTATTTTTATTTTTTATTTTTTAATTTATTTATTTTTTACTTTTTATTTTTTTGGAGGTCAATATCCTGAGTTTTTTCTTTCTGTTTTTGGTGAATAGCCTGAAGTTTTTTCTTTCTTTCTTTCCTTTCCTTTCTTTCTTTCTTTCCTTTTTTTCTTTCTTTTCTTTCTTTTAAAACAGATATTTTTATTAGTTAATTCTTGGTTGTTGCCTGTCAGACTACTTGTACAGTCGAGGAATTTTTGGAAGCAACCATTAAGCAACTGGTTTTGTTTCGTGTGTTGCGCATAAAAACAGCAGCTATTCTTGTTCTGCACCATCATTAAAAAAATTTACGAACTATTACATAAACAGGTAGTTAATCTTAAATAAGCACCTGCAAGAATCGACGTTTTCATATCCCTCGCCATTTGTAGACGAGCACATAAACATAAATACCACACAGACGGCGTTTTTAATTGTCAACAGTCAAAGAAAAGAAAACGTTCTCATGTGAACATTGCTGAAGCAGGGCCGTGGTTTTAAGGAATACATTAATGCATATGGTACCATCAGTAGCCTGTAAGAAGTAAAAAATATAACGCAGAAGACGATGATGACGACAACGACGACGACGATGGTGATAATGATAATGACCATGATGGTAGTGGTGATGATGAAACTGATGATGATGATGTTGACGATAATGGTAATGATGGTTATGAAAAGGATGATGATGGTGATGAAATGATGTCGTCGACGATGATGACGACGTTGACGATGATGATGGTGTTAATGATGCTAATGCTGATGCTGATAATGATAAAGAAGATGAAGAGTAAGAAGAAGTTGAAGATGAAGAAGAAAAGGAACAACAACAACAACAACAATAGCTGTCATAGTAAACTAAAAACTAAAAATCATAAATTAAAAGAAAATCCAATCATATCATAGCATTCCATTCCATTCCTTTCCACTCCTTTCCTAATGCCGGTGATGTCAAAAATCGTGATCACCAACTACATGTATATAACACTTTATTGGTCTACGTGGCGGGTTCACATTTTAAATGCAACTCATAAACGGCTCGTTTGATGTTGGCCTGTAAACCATATTGGTCGCCATGTCCTGTTGTTTTATTGGCAGTGCTGGTCAATTTATAGTTTGTTCCAAATCACAGTTACTGGAAACAAATTAAATAACAATCCGGTGGGTGGCGTCGGTGATATATATGGACAAGCCTGGATGTCTCACAGGACACAAACATGTCAGCGCTGTGTGTAATTATATAATAGTTAGATTATGTGGCATTCCAGTTATGCATAGCGATTATTAGGTGTATACATACGACGAAGACATTAAATGAAGTTAAAGGTGCATTGCTGTCTCACAACACTATAATATTATGGTATGTGTGGCAAAAATATAGGGTTTTTCTTTAACTATTAATTTGTTCATATCTGTTCATTGCAAAATTATGTTATCTCTAAGACTAAGACTTAGTTCGACTAATCCACTAGCCCTCGGCCCATCTAGTGAATTTGTGGTCTGGGCTAGTGGAAATTATCAACTATATTACTATAATACATAAGGCACTAGTCAAGCTTCTATGAGAGCTAGTGGAAATTATCAACTATATTACTATAATACATAGGGTACTAGCCAAAGCTTCTGTGAGGGCTAGTGGAAATTATCAACTGCAATACTATAATACATAGGGTACTAGCCAAAGCTTCTATGAGGGCTAGTGGAAATTATCAACTGTATTACTATAATACATAGGGCACTAGCCAATGCTTCTATGAGGGCTAGTGGAAATTATCAACTGTAATACTATAATACATAAGGCACTAGCCAAAGCTTCTATGAGGGCTAGTGGAAATTATCAACTGTAATACTATAATACATAAGGCACTAGCCAATGCTTCTATGAGGGCTAGTGGAAATTATCAACTGTATTACTATAATACATAGGGCACTAGCCAATGCTTCTATGAGGGCTAGTGGAAATTATCAACTGTATTACTATAATACATAGGGTACTAGCCAAAGCTTCTATGAGGGCTAGTGGAAATTATCAACTGTATTACTATAATACATAGGGTACTAGCCAAAGCTTCTATGAGGGCTAGTGGAAATTATCAACTGTATTACTATAATACATAGGGCACTAGCCAATGCTTCTATGAGGGCTAGTGGAAATTATCAACTGTAATACTATAATACATAAGGCACTAGCCAAAGCTTCTATGAGGGCTAGTGGAAATTATCAACTGTAATACTATAATACATAAGGCACTAGCCAATGCTTCTATGAGGGCTAGTGGAAATTATCAACTGTATTACTATAATACATAGGGCACTAGCCAATGCTTCTGTGAGGGCTAGTGGAAATTATCAACTGTATTACTATAATACATAGGGCACTAGCCAATGCTTCTATGAGGGCTAGTGGAAATTATCAACTGTAATACTATAATACATAAGGCACTAGCCAAAGCTTCTATGAGGGCTAGTGGAAATTATCAACTGTATTACTATAATACATAAGGCACTAGCCAATGCTTCTATGAGGGCTAGTGGAAATTATCAACTGTATTACTATAATACATAGGGCACTAGCCAAAGCTTCTGTGAGGGCTAGTGGAAATTATCAGCTGTATTACTATAATACATAGGGCACTAGCAAAAGCTGCTGTGAGGGCTAGTGGAAATTATCAACTGTATTACTATAATACATAGGACACTAGCCAAAGCTTCTGTGAGGGCTAGTGGAAATTATCAACTGTATTACTTTAATACATAGGGCACTAGCCAAAGCTTCTGTGAGGGCTAGTGACTTTCTCAAACATTTGTGGAACACTGTCAAACAAAGTTTGAATCTTCCCAGTCGAATTTGTTTAATTCGTATCTGGAACCAACGAACTGACCGTGGTAACTCGATGTGTTCTAAATGGTCAAAGGTGCCGATTAGTCGGTGCGTCATATCATATTAACACGGGTCTACTTTCTGTCAAATTCGGACAATACTCTTTATTCCAAATTATTTTAAAGACTAAACTATTGATTCAATCTTGCGTAATTTAGTTACGCCCAGTGCAATACATAACCGGGTTGTTTTTTGGGGGGTTTTGTAGGGTTTTTTGTCTCTACACATTATGTCAAGCTTTAGACATTATATACTTATAGTATCATCATCATTCTGACGCACGGCAAACGGTCATACAAAATATGTTGTAACTTGTAGTAGTAGCTGCAGCAGCAACCGCAGTAGTAGTAGTAGTACTACGACAAATACTACTACTACTACTACTACTACTACTATCATTATTATTACTAGTAGTAGTAGTAGTAGTAGTAGTAGTAGAACAAGAACAAAAAGAAGCCGTAGCAGTAGTAGAAACAGTAGCAGTAGTAGAAGCAGTAGCAGTAGTAGAAGCAGTAGCAGTAGTAGAAATAGTAGCAGTAGTAGAAGCAGTAGCAGTAGTAGACGCAGTAGCAGTAGTAGACGCAGTAGCAGTAGTAGAAATAGTAGCAGTAGTAGAAGCAGTAGCAGTAGTAGACGCAGTAGCAGTAGTAGAAATAGTAGCAGTAGTAGAAGCAGTAGTAGAAACAGTAGCAGTAGCAGAAGCAGTAGCAGTAGCAGAAGCAGTAGCAGAAG
Source organism: Gigantopelta aegis (assembly GCF_016097555.1). NCBI lineage: Eukaryota > Metazoa > Mollusca > Gastropoda > Neomphalida > Peltospiridae > Gigantopelta > Gigantopelta aegis. The sequence continues at coordinate 64,369,069 of NC_054707.1, read as the reverse complement.
CAGTAGCAGTAGTAGAAGCAGTAGCAGTAGCAGTAGTAGAAACAGTAGCAGTAGTAGAAACAGTAGCAGAAGCAGTAGCAGTAGTAGAAGCAGTAGCAGTAGTAGAAGCAGTAGCAGTAGCAGTAGTAGAAACAGTAGCAGTAGTAGAAACAGTAGTAGAAGCAGTAGCAGTAGTAGAAGCAGTAGCAGTAGTAGAAGCAGTAGCAGTAGTAGAAACAGTAGCAGTAGTAGAAGCAGTAGATATCACTATTATCTAGTATTTGCTGTCAAAGATAAACATCATTAAAATACCTGTTCTGTGACTCACCTGCATGGAGATATCTCGTTACAGTTAGTCAGTAAGTTTCACAATTAACTGAATTAATAAGGTCTGTTCGCAGCCCTCCACAGACGGCCGGTGACATAACGCCACAAAAGACCAGCAGGTTACCGGAGACATTTTAATCCCTGTATGTTTATAATAAGTCGTACAATGAATTTATAAATATACCCGTCTACAAGGAAAACAAAGTTTAGCCAGTCTGTTACATGGAGGGTATGATCTTCCTGTCATCGACAGGGCAATGTGCCCGGAACACGTCGAAACGCGACATCTTTATCAAAAATCGGTTTTTGTGCTTTTAACGTCCTCATCTTGTAAGTTAAAGGTCGTTTAATTTGATTATACACGTGCATTGCCGTTTGTATTGCACTGATCTCGATTCACCGACCTCGGTGGCGTCGTGGTTAGGCCATCGGTCAACAGGCTGGTAGGTACTGGGTTCGGATCCCAGTCGAGGCATGGGATTTTTAATCCAGATACCGACTCCAAACCCTGAGTGAGTGTTCCGCAAGCCTCAATGGGTAGGTGTAAACCACTTGCACCGACCAGTGATCCATAACTGGTTCAACAAAGGCCATGGTTTGTGCTATCCTGCCTGTGGGACCGGCCTCGGTGGCGTCGTGGCAGAGCATCGGTCTACAGGCTGGTAGGTACTGGGTTCGGATCCCAGTCGAGGCATGGGATTTTTAATCCAGATAGTGACTCCAAACCCTGAGTGAGTGTCTGACGCCATATAAGCGTAAATAAAACGTGTTGAGTGCGTCGTTAAATAAAACATTTATTTCTTTCTTTTTCTTTTTGCCTGTGGGAAATGCAAATAAAAGATCCCTTGCAGCTAATCGAAAAGAGTAGCCCATGAAGTGGCGACAGCGGGTTTCCTCTCAAAATCTGTGTGGTCCGTAACCATATGTCTGACGCCATATAACCGTAAATAAAATGTGTTGAGTGCGTCGTTAAATAAAACATTTCTTTGATCTCGATTCTGAGGGTAGCCATTACAGACGTAGAGAATACTACACTCGTGTTCGTTGAAGGTGTCACCACACGAGGCGAGTCTCTCATACGATAATAGCCAATTGCATAGTCATTGTTGAAATCGTCATGTTGTTTTGTCACAATCGGCTATTCTCGTTCATGTTCAAGTGTGGCGTCGACTTTAAATTCCATTTAGCATACGACTAGTTGTCTCAAAGCCTGTCTAATAAGCGAATTGGATACATGATGATACTGCAACTGACCATAAACCGGAAAAGGCAAATGCTAATGCGTTATAGTTCGGGCCCGAATCTTTGGGATTCCGTGATGACCCTACATCAGGAACCGGCTTAATTTTCTGGGGATTTTCAATAACCAAGGCATACATATTATATATACATATTACGACAGGACTATTGTATATATGTATTACTACATGTATTTATTTTATGTTAAGTTTAGGTTAACACGTTCCCACTGGAAGGTACTATGTATGACAAGATATTACGGTCACCTTATAACCTGTCGGTTAATTCCAACCTTTTCCATATAATAGTATTGCCTTTGAAAGCAAATGTTACTTAAATTGAGTATTATTGTTTGCATTATTGAAAATATTTAACAGCAATTATTTGTACATATAGTGTCTGTCGTGGACAGCGCTCTCTGGCGAAGTCAGACACTGTGTCCACGACATGCGTGCTTGAGAAGTTTTCTGATGGAAGCACGCCAAACAATTTCCATATCCATACAGAGATTGACAGACATGCAACCACCACAACCACCACCACCACCACCACCACAGCTTTGTAATATGGCGAAATAACAAGGCTATATTATATTATATTTCCATGCCATCAAAAACTAGAATACATTCTTTCAAAGAACCGTCTCACCGAAACATCGTCTTTCAATATTAATCAGCGGTCTCTCTTTTATAGCGACGTCTTCAATGTAAGTCGTTTTCTGGCGATTGTGTCCGGCATAATGTACAACGTCAAGGTGTATGTTGAGAATGCAAGAGTCGGCTTTCATAATATGGAAGATTTCTAAAGTAACCAGCGAGACAAAGGGCTCGAAACCCCGCGGGCATGTGGAGTGCCTCAATGCGCGAATTTCATCGCACCACTGAGTTATGCAACGGCGGCATAACTTCAACTTATATTAATATATTTACTGGCATAAACATCGTTTAGGGTGAATGAGATTCGAGATAGAGTTTCGCCCGTGTTGGGCTTATTATTAAAATATTTTAATGCTTGGCTAACTCTGCAAGAAGATGAAGACACGGTATAATATGTATAAACTGTCGTTACGTCACAACCTCATGTTTATTCATTCTTAAAAGAGTATGGTCCCAATCAGTGCTAAACGACTAGTATATCAAACGCCTGGGTATGTGCTGTATTGTCTTTGAGAAAGTATATGTTAACGTTTCCTTGCTAAGAAAGGAACAATTGTACGGCTTTTCTCTGAAGACCACGTGTCTAGTGGTTTTGTTAAATAAAAACAAACTTTAACTTAGGAAAATACACTTCTTGTTAAAATTTCTTTTTTGATATTGTATTTATCTGATTGCTTTAAATATGAAATTGAAGTTGTTTTTAACAGAATAGCCGACACTTCCCCAAACACATTTTTATTTAATGTCAATGTGATAACCATCGTATTGACCCAACTGTATATTAGTTGCCGTCATAAGGAAAGGGTGTTTCGAAAGGGGTTTTCTTTAAGGTCTTTTAACATATACCTTGTCGAAACAAACGATTACGTTTATTAAACACCAATCTGTCTTAAGGGGACACTTTGCTAAATCGACATCTTCTAGTATAGTACAGGTTAACTTGTTTTAATCAGCCAATTTGTGTGTGATATTTTCAAATACGGCTGCTGGGCAATTCGGATGTGCTTTGGATGTGAATTATTATTGTGATGCATGGTACGGAGTATAATAGAATACAGTTATTTTCATTTAATTTTTCTGAACACACTTCAGTTATCTAGGCTGTCTGTTAAGAACAGCGAGTTAATGGTTCACTGTTAAGCTGTAGCCTAACCGGACGCGTGCGACGTGACAGATTTATCCGTCGCGCCATACGCGTGCGGTTAGGATACTGCGGTTGAAATCAATGATTTCTAAAATAATCACTCGCATCGCTCGCGTCCTGTTAGGATACAGCTTTAGGATACAGCTTTATTGGCCAGTTAGAGAGAAGTCGATATAGTGACCATACACCTCCCCATAGAGGCGTAAAAAAAACCTATAAGTTTGGGGGGGGGGGGGGGGGCAGTATTGGGACGCGAACCCAGCCATCTACCATTATTAATGCCGATAGTTTAACAACTTAGCCACCGAACCAGTTGTACTAGTATGGTCCAGCAACCGTTACATTGAACTACTCCCTTCTATTAACAATAATTAAGCATCTGTTGTGTATAGTTATAGCAGGATAGCACATACCACGGCCTTCATTCAGTCCATATCACTACTGCTGATTCACACAAGTCATTTTTTTTCCTTCTTGTTATTTTTAATTTCCGATTTTATTTATTACTTTTATTTGTTTTGTTGTGGGTTTTGTGTGTGTGTGTGTGTGTGTGTGTGTGTGTGTGTGTGTGTGTGTGTGTGTGTGTGTTTTGCTGGTTGGTTGGTTGGTTGTTGGTTTTTTCGTTGATGTTTTGGGGTTTTTTGCTTGTTTGTTGCTTTGTTTCTCTTTTGTTTTTCCTCTTTATTTTTATTTATTTATTTTTATTTTTATTTGTTTAAGTTTTGTGTGTTTTTCGTTTTGTTTTTGTTTTAGTTTTTAACCATAACTGGTAATCCGCTGGTATTTCTGTTGCTATGCTATTACATGTAGAAGGCCTGTAGTCGTAACGTACGGCGGATGTCAGTGTTTAATTGCATTAGACAGCCTTATCCTTTCTGACAGTTACGACTGACATTTACCTCAGGGGAGGGAGTTTTAAAATATCACAAAATAAAATCTGCTCTCATCAAACGCATTGCTCAATCCTTCTCTTGCCTCTAGTTGCCTTCTGTAACGATATACACCGTAAAGACTTCTTGACATATATATTTTTTTTTAGAAACTCGTCTACAATAAAGCCTGCAGGTTTCATAAAAATCTACAAAAAGGACGCAGAAGGTCATTGACCGTAACAAAAGCTTTGCCAAAGATCTACAAAATTGAACTTGTTTCTACTTCCCTGGTCCGTCGTGGACCAGACACGCACTGACACAGAACGAAAGCGACTGTGTTCCCATGTATCCTGATGGAAAGAAATAAAGGAAAACATTAAGTTGTATGGCGACATCTAGCTCAGTCGATAGAGCGCTCGCCTGAGGTGCTTACGCCGTATGATCGAACCACCTCAGTGGATCCATTCTCTGTTTATTTGGGGGGGGGGGGGGGGGGTCGTGTCATATATGTTGCACCACGACTGGTATATCAAAAGCCGTGCTGTTCTGTCTGTGGGAAAGTGCATTAAAAACAATCCCTTGCTGTTAATAGAAAAATGTAGCGGGTTTCCTATAAGACTAAGAATACAAAACTACCCGATGTTTGACATCCAATAGTCGATGTTTAATAAATCAATGTGCTCTAGTGGTGTCGATAAGGACATCCAAGTAATCAAACAGACAGGGAATTGTAGCCCACATTTAATGCTATCATAGTAATGTCTGTATTTCACACAAAGTTGTAATGTGGGATTGAATGTCAGTAATGTCCAAATGACTGCCAGTAGTGTCCAAATGACTGCCAATAGTGTCCAAATGACTGCCAGTAGTGTCCAAATGACTGCCAGTAGTGTCCAAATGACTACCAGTAGTATGGAACTGACTGCCAGTAGTGCCCAAATGACTGACAGTTGACTGCCAATAGTGTCCAAATGACTGCCAGTAACGCTGTCAACGTCTGACACTATGTATTGAGGGGTTTGGTTGCAGTCAATAGTTGCTGTTACTATTTGTATTATTCTTATTTCTTTCCCTTTGTTTGAAACCCAATAGTTGATGAGTTGTTCGTACTTGGGGTGTCGTTTAATATCCATTCATTTATTCATTTATTGTATTAAAAAATATCTGCGTCCATCTGCGTCAGTTAACGATCACTTGCAGATTTTGTGGAAACCAGATTTAACCCAGACGAATTTCAGGACCATTCTTAACATTCATTGCATTTTGATATGGCTGCTTTGTATATTTGAAAGTACATATATAACATTCCTTGCTTCTAGCCTCAACACACGCATACACGCACGTTTCCATACACGCACGCACACACACGCACACGCATATACACAGAGCCATGAGGTATTTTCTTTTGAATCGCCACAAAAGGCATATAAGCGAATATTGTACGAAGTCAGTGTGAAATGATTCTCCCCGTCAATGCCTATATCGTCTGGTTTATGTTAGATACCAACATAAAAAGAAATTTAATTTGTTCACAAGAAAGAATGTTTGCCGGTGCAATTCTCTCAAAGACCAATGAGCATAATCCCATAGTCCCATAGGTTGCGTGCAGTACTAGCCAGTACCAGCCCAGTGTTAATGCTATTCATTAAAGTTTCAAATACCAGACACACGCAAGAGAGAACCCGTGGCTATAATATGATTTTATTATTCCCTTGCACTGTATACTCGTGAATGCATGATATAAATATCACAGTGCAAGTAGGGATCTCAGAGACATTCAAGGATTGTGTTTAGTTGTGTGCAAACAAGAGACACACTATGATACGCAACATTGGATTCAATACACTATCTTTTTTTTTGTTGCTTTCAGTAATATGTGCAGATAACACACAAACGACAGACATTTAAAATATGATATAAAATTTGTTTGTTACATGGTATGGCTGTCGCGGTAATAAAAATTACAAGTGAAAGTATAATTCTGTAATAAACAGCAGAAGCACTAGGTTTTTTCCACCCTCTATTTCCCTTTTTCAAATAGAACATATATTATATCTCTTGAAAAGTAATATGTAGTTCACTTTCAAAATCGTTAAACGAAAACCGAAAATAATTACGCAAACTTAAAGATAAACATAAATATATATCACTGATATTACATTGTAATTCCTTTACATGTCATTTAGCAGTGATCTATTTGTCAGTCTTTCTGTCAGTCAGTCTTTCAGAGAGAGAGAGGGAGGTGTAGTGGCCTTACATCACCCCCACGGAGCCTCTAAAACATACCTTAGGTTGAAGGGATTTCATATTAGTGTAATACATTATGTATTATACACTAACATGTAAAGTTGTAGTTTGCCAAGGAAACGTTTTAGATGTATATTTATATTGGAGTTAGGTATCCCAAGGACTGATATGTATCTGGACGTTGTTAGAGAAACTGGAACAACATTCTGTGTTAATCAGTCTAATTTAGGATGGTATTCTATTCATGACTGCAGTCCTGGTTCGCTTTAGGATAATTTAACCTAATTTATTCACAATCGATTAGCGTAACGGACGTCATTAAAATCAGTCCATTAATACGTGACGTTACACCGATATTTCTTCCACTTCTGTACATACTAGCCAACCCTACCTTTCACTGCTGTGTTAAATCTAATCTATCTCTGTTACTACCCTACCTTTCACTGCTGTGTTAAATCTAATCTATCTCTGTTACTTGCTCTCCGTCTCGTTATATAGCGCTCATCTGATGCGCGGTCCGCCTGGGATCGATTCCCGTCGGTGGGCTCATTAGGCTATTTCTCGTTCCAGCCAGTGTACCTCGACTGGTATATCAAAGGCTGTGACATGTGCTATCCTATCTATGGAATGATGCATATAAAAGATCCCTTGCTACTTATGTAAAAATGAAGCGGGTTTTCTCTCTAAAACTATGTCAAAATGATCAAATGTTTGACATCCAGTAGCTGATTAAAAATCAATGTGCTCTAGTGGTGTCGTTTAACAAAACAAACTTTAACTTTATTTTTACTGCCTTTCTCATTCTTTGTATGTGTTTCTTTTAATTTTTTTCTCTCGTCTGTTGTTTGTCGGTCGGTCTGTCGGTCTTTACGACTGTATGTGTTTGTGTGTACATGTATATATTTTGTGTATGTAGGTAATTTAAACATTCCAATATATCGAATACTTGATTGCCTGTGACACGGAACCCGATTTGAATAATACTTAGCGAAACCGTCCGCAGGCTGTTTCACAGCAAGATGAAAATGTCAGAGTTTCAAAAAACACATTCATCAACGTTACTGTCGAGTAACCTGTACTTATGTGTGTAAATCATTATAGCTCACACTCCAACCAGCATTTAAAATACAAAAATGAGGATAGATAGACCGAAATACGGACGGACGAACGGATGGATAACTAGTTTAAAAAAAAAAATTCTCAGACTTCGCACTTTAAGGAGAGCTCTCTCTCTCTCTCTCTCTCTCTCTCTCTCTCTCTCTCTCTCTCTCTCTCTCTCTCTCTCTCTCTCTCTCTCTCTCTCTCTCTCTCTCTCTCTCCATCAAACCCTTGAGATTAGTTCAAGGAGAGTAATTTTTAGCTCCCCTGAGCATGTGAATTTACATGGTATCAATATGGTAATATCTTAAATGGCCCCCCATGACGTAAGTTAGGGGAGGAGTTAATCACTCCCAGAACGAGACATAGTCCATTAGTGACGCACTCGCCTGACGTGCAGTCAGTTTAGGATCGACCTCCATCGCTGGGCACATTGGGCTATTTTTCATTCCAGACAGTGCTTCACAATTGGTGTAGCAAAGACCATGGTCTGTACTGTCCTACCTATGGGATGGTACCTAATGAAATAAACTTTGATGCTAATTATCGAAAAAATTACCAGATGGAGTAGTGGTAGCGGGTTCCCTCTCTAATTATTTCTGTGATCTTTAACCATATGTTCGTAATTAAACCGTAATTAAAACATGTTGAGTGCCTCGTTAAATAAAGCACTTCTTTATTTTTAATCGCTCCTCTCATTTGTTTTCGTGGCGAAGTCTGTTGCCTGTGTGCACTAATTTTCGATAGCGTATGTATCACATAAAGTAGGTGTGAAACGGCTCGTGATCGGCGGAGAAAGGGAAACAAAGCAAAGAGAACTAATTTAAGCGGGCTGACTACCGAAAGCTGTGCAAATAAATCAGTCGTATTCCCTCCCTGCATGTTAGAGAAGCGAAAATCAACAAATTCGTGTGACTTGACCACGTCACTAATACATTACATAGGAGTCTGCTGCTGTATACGCCGTTTAAGGGGAGCTATCACCCTCGCTCCCCATCGCTCCCCTGAAACTAATTCAAGGAAAGTAATTTTAGCTCCCTTAGTATGTGAATTTATATAAGTATCAATACGATGATATTTTAAATGGTTCCCCATAATCTAAGAAACTAATCACTCCCCTCAGGGCTTTTTTGATATTTTATTTATTTTAATTTTTTTTATGTCGAGATCTGGATTACAAATTAAAGGTATATGATCCTCGAAAATCAATGTAAGGTATTTCTGGTTCAAAGTCTTAGTTTTTTTTACTTAGAATATTAAGTTGCGTTACATTCGATTTTTTCTTTGTCGTCCTCGTGCAAAGTCCTGAATAGTTCAAGGAGAGTATTTTTTTATCTCCCCTTTCAATGATAAATTTTATGGTATAAAGTTAGGGAAGCAATTTAGGACTCCCCTCAAGTATTTCACAGCGAGATTTGCTGTGTATAACAAACGCCTGTCTATTAAGGGCATTTTGAATATGATTATACTCATTCTAACCTGTATCGAGAGGCCTATGTATAGGAGATACCATTCTAAGATATCTCCCCAATAAAAACGTTCAGTGAATTTGAGCGTTTAGAAAACAATGACCGCAGCATTTGAGTAAAGGCATATCCGATAAGGAACTATGGTTAGCACGCACACATACAATATTCGTAATCCGATAGCTACAGGTGCTTTAAAAGGAAAAACTATTCCTACCGTCAAAAACAAAACGGAACGTCAAGAAGGATAACTCTAATTCTTTAATCCCAATGACATAACATTGTGATCGTCTCGCCTTGCAGTTTCAAAATATTGAAATAAATCAGTTTAATATTCAGATAAAGGCCTTGCAGTTTCAAAATATTGAAATAAATCAGTTTAATATTAAGATATTCAACATTCTTAATATAATATATGAATCAATTAATGCTGAAATATCGAAGAAAACAATAATGTTAATTATCTAATCATTGTTCAAGCATGCTGCCCAGAGTACACAACTCAATTATTTGGGCCGTCTGCTAGGGTCGGGGTTAATGGTTAGTTATTACTAGTTAATGGTTAGTGAAAGAGATGTCGGTGTAGTGGCCTTCTGAGCACTGGTGTAGCCAGGATTTTATACTGGGGACACCGCATTGGTGGGTGCACCCACACTGTCTAGGAGTCTTGTTTTGAGGTGACAAAATTATTATGAAGGGGGGTGGGGGGGGGGGTGGAGGGGTAGGTGTGATTGGTTGAGCCATGCCTTCCCCTCCCAGCTTAGACACTAAAATAATGCTTCCGAACCGTTAAATTGAGCTCTGGGTCCGAGCCGATACTGGGAAACGAACCTACTACCTACCAGTCTTACGCACTTGACTCCTATATCAATGAGGCCGGTATACCTATTGGATTACTTTTTTAATTTATTTAAATATTACATACTGATACGACAGCTCCTCATAAATGTGCCACCAACAATATAACGATATTCCTGTCTGGAAAATGCGTCTTGCATCAAATTTCTATTGGACTCGTATTAGTTTGGCCACTGGCGATGTCAGAGACTAAATCCGGGATGGGCGTGCCTGAACCTTTAGTAGATACGGGCACGTTAATAGAGTTCCCGTCCCCATCCCGTTCCAGTTCAGTTTGGCGGGAATCAAGTCGAGAGAAACGCATCTACTTGGAACCAAACTAACAACATTTTATTTATTCTTCCCTGGGGACCGAGTTATTGTACTGGATTTTGAAAGCGCCGGGACAATTATATTAAACAAATAACCCATCGCAGTCTTTGTGTAAAGTGTATTGAACTGTGTTGAAGTTACCCACAAAAGGTAACACATTTTCCCATGAAGGACCTTTTATCAAATACTCTCACCAAGGCAGTAACATCATTAAACAGATTAGGACAGTTAAACTGCAAAAGTCCTTTGTGAACCCAAACTGTTTTATGAGCAAGTATACGCTAATACAATTCACGCAGGTGAACTGGTGACTGGTAGCTATATAAATATTATTAGTCAACTGTGTTTGATCTGTGCGACAACTGAAATAAACTTCACATGCATCGGACGTCTCCGAGATCCTGCCTAGAGTCGTTATAGATACTCGAAGCGAAGACAGATTTTTTTAAAAAGAAAAGAAAAGAAAAAGAAAAAGAGAGGAAAATCCACCTCCACTGTTACCCACAGGGACCCTCAAATCCACCGTCGCCTCTTTAAATTAAGGCATTTTAAAAATGTGCCGGTAACGTCACGCTTTAGACTGCGGTGTAAGATACGTAAAGAGGACAAAAGGTACCCAGCCAATGGCTGGCAAGGTGTATTACAAACCCGCCTCAGCTGTTTGGGATATAGCGACAGCGTTAGCTTAGTGTGCTTTGATTTATGCTTCGTCTAGGTCGTGGTTTGTTGTGTATGGAATAAGTATATATACATATATCGTACACACACATCAGCCTATAGCTCTCTCAGTCGACAAGCGAGTTTTGCTGTTAGAAAATCATGCGGAACTTGGGTTCCCTACAACCCGACTGTATGTTGTTTTTCTTTTTTATAAACCACAAATCGGAAGCTATTTAAAAAAAATATATATTTAACTTTTTTTTCTTTATAAACGTTTCGCGCTTTTGGACAATTGTTTAAAATATTTTTTTTTGAAACTGATATGTATAAATAGTTTCGAAATAGCTTTTGCAACGTCTCCTTTTTTATATTTTCTTTAGATTTTTTTTCTATACAGATTTTGTTCTTGTTTTTTTCAGGAATCAGAAGACTTTTTCGTGGGTGTGTTTGCCATGGGTTCCGATAGCTGTTTACATGCTGATGGGAAATGTACTGTTTTGGAATACACGTGATTTCAGATACTGTGGATTACAATACGGAAGAAAGCCTTTACAGCTTTGACTTACTTAACGTGCTTGTTTTCGAATTGGAATTCATATCGGAGGATATACTATTGGATATTCTAACATACAGAAAACATAAACCAGTTAACATTTGAAGAAACTTAGCGAATTTGTGTTCAGAACTATTTCAATACAAAAGAGTTTGTGTTCAGAAATAGATCAGTACAAAAGTTTGTGTTGAAAATTATTTCAATCCAAACGTTTGCGTTGATACTTATTTAATACAAACGAGAGTGTGTTGGTAATTATTTCAGCACAGAAGAGTTTGTGTTGAGATTGGAAGACGAGACTTGTGAAGTACTTACAGTCTTTGTGTTGGATTTTACCACGTGGAGGAAGGTTTACGTTTCTGTGATATACAACATGTGGAAGGTTGGAGTGTTTGTGTTTGCTGTGATATTCGTGCCATCGGCGTTTGGTGGGGGTAAGTACCGTGCTTTCACGAATTTTATTTTATTAAAATAGTTGAGTACAAATAATTAATTTATATAAATTAAAAAAGTAAAGCCAGTGGTGGAGACTATTGAAGATATATTTTCTAAGTACAATGTTAAAAAAACAACCCACAATACACATACACATATATTATTTTATTGAACTATATATGAATAATATCAGGACTGTATTATCCTAAAAATAACAGTATGGGGGAAGTAATAACAGAATCATCGCACAATAATTCAGGGTGGGGATTTTTTCGGGGATTTTTTCCTTCTTTTCTGGGGGCAGCTGCTCCGTGCGCCCATATTATAAAAAGAAATTCCATAACTAACTGCCAGCTTTATTGTCATATATAGTTTTTCTATTCACAAGATTTCGCGAATTATTACTTCAACTTGTGTACATTTGTTACATGGCATATAAATTTAGATTTGTTATAATTATTTGTTCCTTTTTTGTTGGTGTGGTAGTGGTTATGTTTGTTTGGTTTGTTTGTTTATTGTTAGGTTTTTTGTTGTTGTTGTTAGGGTGTTTTGGGTGTGTGTGGGGGTTTTTTTTGTTTGTTTGTTTTTTTTTTTTTTTTTTTTTTTTTTGGGGGGGGGTGCTTTTTTTTAAATCACTGACGCAACCATATGATATTAAATATTCTGTATACGTTTCAAAAATGTAAAAAACAACAACATGCTTCACGTGGATTATACTCGAATTTTATAAACCAAAAACTTGATATAACAACCAGTTATCCCTACACATGACTTTGGATAACTCTTTCTCATTATAAATCAGTGCAAATAACTTTAATACAAAGGGCACCTGCTCATAAACATCACATTTCGTGGCCCATTTGATTGGCTATTACCGAGAGGTTTGATTGTATATGTTCAATGAAACCGTTTACTCTCTAGCTGCGTCTTCTAATATGTTTACTCAACTCTAATTATCCTAGAAATGCGGTTATTGTAAACACACGTAGACCCGGCGCACGGGTTAGGTGGAATTAATCGACAAATGGCTGCTAACGATTATCAAGTAGATCATGTCAATTCGCCGGGCGCTGTCTACAAATTGGTTATACCAGGCTGTTGAACTTCACCGCAAACATGTCATACGTGACACGCTGGTTACAGAACTTTAAGTTAGTGGAACTAAAAGAAAAAATATGCACGAAACAAAAACAAAATGATTGCAACAGTGTCAAATGTATTAATGTTTAAGATATAATTATCTTTTGGTCTTAGTATCATGGTAAACGGCTTGTTTTTTTATTAATTGTTTTGGGGTTTTTGGTGGGTTTGGTGGAAGTGTTTTTTCGGGTGTTGGGGTGGGGTGCTGTAATTGTTGTTTGTTTGTTGTTGTTTTGGGGTTTTTTTAAGGAACATTATTTTATAAACTTTGGGTAAAATATATTGAATATTAAATATTTTATAGATTTTTGTTTTAGTATTTATAAATTAAGTTATGTACATTCCAGATTTATTTAAGTTTATCATTTCAGCCTCATCATGCAAAGAGTGTTGTAATTAGCCACTATTTTAGCACACACACACACACACACACACACACACACACACACACACACACACACACACACACACACAAGAGATAAAAAAAGAAAGAAAAAAGAAACATGATTTATGAACCAGAAGACACTTAACCTCAAACTTTCCATTTTGTTTTCAATAACAGGAGATTTCCATCCTTTGACAGTTATGGATTTTGTTATTTCTTTCTCTTCTTTTTTTTTTTTTTTTTTTAGCAAAATCATCAAACGCGGATTTTAAAACCCTATCACAAACACATATGAACACCTGTACAGCTTGCACCAGCTGCGAGAGTTTTATAAATACACCAACCACAGTTCTTTCATGTCCGAGATATTTGCTAACAATCATCAGTGTCCGATGAACGGTACACACCATTCTCTTGAGAGCCTGATGTAAGGCAAGACAAGGGCGCGATCGATTCGCTGTTACGCCAGTAACTCCAGCATGGGGTGCGGGACGTGTTGGGTTTTATTAGATGCTCCGCGTCACAAGTTAGACAAATAGTTCGTTCTTGGTTTACAGTCGCGTCACGTATCGTATGTGAACATGCAGGTATACTGAGGGGCAGTATCATATTGCCGTATCGCACGGCTTTAATTCATGTGTATGCAATGTGTCTCGTAGCTCCGAGCTATTCGTAAAACCTAGCCGTATCACCCGCTCCGCATCGGTCTTGTTTTATGATAAAAAATTAGCAAAATCATCAATCGCGGATTTTAAAACACCTGTACATGTGTACATCTTTGGAATACCTCACGAGTTTTACACTCCTTTAAGCTTATGGATACAGTATATGCTATGATAACAATTATGTAGATCTAACCGCAGCTTTGTGGACATATGTCGTTTTCAGGGCCGCACCAGCGTGGGGGGTGGGGGTGGGGGGTGGGGGGTAAGATTGCAGATGACACCTCAGAAAATGTCCCCTTTTTTGGTTTAAAAGAGCCCTTTCGTTTAGTCGGAGAAGACCCTATATTATTGAATACTAATTTTGTTTTTTGTTTTTTTTAGCCACAACCCCTAATTATTTTAAGCTTTTGTAGAAGTAAGTAAAATTTAACTGCGTTTTACGGTTATGGGGCACATGTACCAGTACTATTTGTAGGTGGATGCATTCATTTTTTGTTTTGTTTCTTTGTAAATAGAAGCTAGGGGCACACACATAACGTCCGTAGGTAAATATGAGGACTGCTTGTAAACACAAACAAAGGCTTGCATAGGTATTTGACGTAAATGGTATATACTAGGTTTGTGGCCATTCACTATGAATTGCTCGAAGATATTTTTTTCTTTCTTTTCTTTCACTTTAAATTTACTTTACTGATTATGCTTATCAAAGGTTGAAAAACGTCACCTTGGACGCACTCCTTACAAGAAAAGAGGCTCGTGAATATACTTGGATCCGCCTTTGGGCAGGTGCCCCTCCCCTCCCCCCCCCCCCCCCCCCCCTAAACAACAAACGCAAAGATACATTTTTAGTTTAAGAGTGTCCTTTCGTTTTTCAACATGCCGAAGACCCTATATTACTGTGCCCTAAATCTGTTTACAAGACCCACCCACCCCACCCCACCCCCACCCCCCCCCCTTGGTTATTTCAGTCTAGATACGACCCTGACATTGTCGTAAATGCATCATCGTAAATGCGTAAATGCGTCGACACCCATCTTACTTAGTTTTGGGCGCAGTCCACAAACATCTTTACGGCGAAGGCAAACGCCGGCTTGCCGCCTGAAAAGATATCTTTAAATCTAAAATAGTGGATATTTCTTTGAACAAGCAGTGAGATAACATGAGCGATAGCGCGTTACGTATTTGCTTACTCCACTTACCCTCGGTCCACCTGGGATAATTTCGCCGAGAACACGAGACAGGTAAAGGTTAGCCGCGCGGGACTAGCCAGACTGGGGTATACGGATGTACGAAGGTGTGACAGCACCAGTGCACGAATGCATGGTATTCTTGGCGGTCTGGCTCCTTTAAAGCGCTTTCGATAACGTCGCATATTCACGTTGAGGTAGCAGGCTCATAAGACGCTCCCCGCCCCCCACCACCACCACCACACCACACACACATACACACACGAGGACGAAAATTTACGGTTTTTTGTCGTACTCTTTAAAAATAAAAGTAAAAATATGGCTTGTGCCCCTCCCTCCACTAGAGGCTGTGACTCCACCCCCCCCCCCCCCCCCCCCCCCCCCACACACCCACACACACCACACCACACATGCACACACACACACCACATACACACACACACACACACACCACACACACACACACACACACACACACACACACACACACACACACACGATATCGTTCCTACGGGGTGATTATAAGGTGTCGATCTCGAGGGGGATAGGTGCTTGGTTCGCATTCTGCTACCAGCTTGAGCCCAGGGTGAGTTGTATCGGCTTAATGTTGAGGTATAAAGCAACTACACCGACTTTTACCTCACTAACTAGTAAGCCACTGACCTGGACAGACAACCCACAAAGATGAATTTGTAACCAGGACAGTATGCCTGAACTTTAATCTATAATAATTATAACACGCAAGGCATCTTTAACAGTTTCCGATCGTTCTGACCGCGTCTTTTGTTTTGATATGCACTGCTGACAACTTTCTTTGTACTAATCCGATGCCACACTTAGTACTGAGGGCTGGTCGGTTTTTTTGTGGGTTTTTTTATGGGGGTTTGTTTGTTTGTTGTTGTTTTTTTGTTGTTGATGTTGTTGTTGTTGTTGTTGTTTGTTTGTTTGTTTTTGTTGTTTTTTGGGGGAGTTTTTTTGTTTTTGTTGTTGTTGTTTTTTGTTTGGTTTTTGGGGGGAGCCCAACATAACGCTGTCACAACCCATGAAAAGTTTCCTATGCGAAACGCGGGTTACATCTAGTAATATATGAAAGCACAAAGAGTTATGTCGTAGGATTCGAACCTCCTGCACTGGTTCGCGTGGTATTACACAGTTCTCAGTATTAACCCCACGGCCACCGGGTCAACCCCGATAACAGATTAAAATAAAATAAAAATAAAACAGTGTACACGTCAACACTGGTCCAGTGTCTTGTGTGGCGGTGAGGTGACTTTCCACCTGTAAATGAACTCGCTTGTCGCCTACAGCGTGCCACAATTTGGGTAATAATCGTATTCAGTTTAATACTAACATTGGCTTATGATACGTTACGAGGGGACGCATATCTTAGGGCCAGCCTAGGGCGTTATATGGCCTTACGCAGACGCTAGAATTGACAACTTGACCTCAGCTATACGTACCTGTTAACCTGTATTACTAGGCACCGGCTTCGGTGGTGTAGTGGTTCAGTCATTGCTCTTTAAGGTTGGTAGGTACTGGGTTCACATCCCGGTATGGGCTCCCACTCAGAGCGAGTTTTGAAGGGTCAGCTGGGAAATGTTAAGCCACTACGCCAATTAGAAACCATTAAATCTGTATCCTAACCGGCCGCGAGCGACGCGAGCGATGCGAGTGATTATTTTAGAAAGCATTGATATCAATAATGATTGCCGTATCCTAACTGGAAGCGTGCGACGCAACACATTTATCCGCCGCGCCGTACGTGTGCGGTTAGGATACGGCGATTCAAATCAATGATTTCTAAAATAATCGCTCGCGGCCGGTTAGAATACAGCTTTACGAATAACCGTTTAGCACTGTCCTGTACAGACAGATCGTGTGCCCAAAGCAACGTGCTTCAACCTGAAGCAAAATAATAAAATAATATGAAATGAATTTATGGGCGAATCCAGGATTGTTCTTAAGAGGGGGTAAAAATCAACCCCCAAAACAACAACCCCCAACTCTCCTCCTACCCCCCCCCCCCCCCCCACACACACACACCCCAAAACAAAAATCCAACAAAAACAACAACACAACCCCCATCACTTGTTTGGCTGTCAGTTTTAAATTTTCAGGGTTTTTTCATCCAAACAAAATCATATAGCCTATGCCATTTAGGATACTAACAATTTGCAGAAATATAACTATTAACCTATGTCTTTCTCTGTATTGTGTAAATGCCGTATTTCATGTCACAAATACGGGGACATCTCATACTACAATATATATATTTATGGAAATAAAATCCGACTACTTCACGCCGAGATAACATTGTCATGTTTCGATTATGTTCAAGTCATGTCCGGTAGGCCTGGGGCGGATCCAAGGGGTTCTAGAAGTGGGCACCCCTGTCCCAGAACAGAACAGAACAGAACATTATTACACTCAAACGCCCAAAGAATCCAGTTCGTTTTATTAGTGGGATAACGGTTGCATGGTATCAAAGAAGAAAGTTCCGTGTCACAGTTCGAGGTGCAAATATGTACGGAGTGATCTGCGCTGTGATTAGTAGTAATATCTGACATTGATTATTTTTGCAAATTCTATTATCCATTGGCAATAAATAAATACATTTTTATTTGTTATACAGTTGTTATGCAATATACATCAAAGGTTGAAATTAGTGTAAGGACCCCCCCCCCCCCTTCCCCATGGAACTGCGATTTTCAACAAAAATTACAGTTGCTAACAAAACAATTAATTAAATTTCTTAAATGGTATGCGACTCCCCATTTTCTTGTGAGGTGCCACACGTTTTATTGGTATACTTCCTGGGTGTGTTGATACACTGATTATATTGGTTTTATTAGTAAACGTTAACATTATCGGCAATAGGAATTGATTTGGTCCGTTGGAACCTGAATAGCTCAGTAGGCAATGTGCTTATACATGTCTATAAATAATGCATGTTAGCCTACTTTACGCGCAGGACAAAGATTACCAAACTGTTTTTATTATTAGTGTTTTTCATAGGCCCTTTTATTAACAGAAATTTCACACTCACCAAAAAAGAACACATACATTTTCACGCTGATCCGAAAATCAACATTGACGTCAAAGGCTGCCAGATAAGACGAAATATGCAACAAGTGCACCAAATGGACACGGGTGCGAAATCTCTGATGGCGACTCAGTCTTTTGTGCACTTCCATCTCTCTGTTACATCAACTAAAATCTCAGATACCAAGTGAAGTTGAAGTTTGCTTTGTTTAACGACACTACTAGAGTATATTTCTCTATTAATAATTGGTTATTGGATTCTGACATATAATCTTAAAGAGGAAACCCGCCACATTTTTCCATTAGTAGCAAATTATATTTTATATGCACCATCTCACAGACAGAATAGCTCATATCACGGCCTTTGAAATATTAGTCGTGATGCACTGGCTAGAACGAGAAATAACCCAATGGACCCACCGACATGGGTTCGACCTAGAGCGACTGTACATGAGGCGAGCGCTTTACCAGTGGGCTACCAAGGGACTTAAGCTGATGTATGTATATTGTCTACTGGAGGATTTTTCTTTAAGTAAAGTTCATTTTGTTTAACGACACCACTAGATTAATTAATCATTGGCTATTGGATGTCAAACATTTGGTAATTCTGACACGTAGTCATCAGAGGAATCCCGCTACATTTTTCCTAATGCAGCTAGGAATCTTTTATATGCACTTTCCCACAGACAGGAAAGCAATTCCCACGACTTTTGATCAGTTGAGGTGCACTGGTTAGAACGAGAAAAAACCCAGTCATTTGAATGCATTTTCTTTAAATGTCTGGATATAGTTTTTAGTAACAAAAACTAAAAAAAAGACACACAACAAAAAGTATATATTTATTATGCACATTCGTTAACCAGATTTTCTTCTAAATTAGTTCATGGGGTTACACCCCTAGAAACCTCATGGACCCGCGCCTGTTTTCACGTAGTGGGAGAGAAAAAAAGTTTGAAACAAAATATATTTCCGTATTGTTAGGATTCGTTTACGGGCGACAGATAAAAGAAAGAAACAAACAAGACATAGATAAACACACCACTCGGAACACATGGCATTCCTGGTGGGCTGCATACAAACAACATGGTCTCTATTGTAATCAGTTCATGTCGATGTCACTCCAATCTCGACAAAACAAACTAGTGTGCGGAAACAAGCATTTCTTTTAAACTTCAACCAGATCCTATTTGCTTTGCTATTGAAAAAAACGTGGTGTTTTTCTTGTTCTTTGAATATGTTACAGGTAAGGCAGGTGTATATAAAAATAGAATTTCACACAAACAGAAAAGTGAAGGATTATGTTTGTTTAACTACACCTCAGCGGCAGTTTGGTTCTAACAATTATGGTTATGTTAACATGTGTTTGTCAAAAAGAGCGAGAGAGAGAAATGAATAGACAGAAGAGAGAAAGAGACAGAGAGAGAGAGAGAGAGAGAGAGAGAGAGAGAGAGAGAGAGAGAGAGAGAGAGAGAGATTCTGCGAGTAATTGTACCTCATGTGGACGTTCTATCACTGAGCTCCATCCCGCTCCACCATACCCCAGAATAAGTGTAAAACAACTATCCCGACTTCTTTTTCTCTCACAGGCCACTACCAAACTAACGATTAAATCCTCTTCTGTATGGACGGCCCAGATTGTTATGTTGTATGTGTATGTGTTACCCTAACTGGATATATGAACAAACTTTTTAAAAAGTAAAAAGTAAAGTAAGGAGAACCAAATATAAAAGCCAGAAAAAATATATATCATCTTCACATTAGTACATGTTCAATATCAGAAGGTGTTTCTGAAAGCCGATTAACAAGCAGACCCCTGGCTTGCGGGTCTCTCACACGACTTTTGTTAATTGTTACCAGTCGCTGTTTGACAGTGGTTCAAGTATTTCATTGGAAACACCGATTAACGTCAATTATATTGTCAGTCTTTGCCTTTGACGGGACTCGGCTTAACAGTGGAGTGTTATGCTTCGTTATTTAGTTTTTATTCCAGCCTTTGGTTGTCTGGCGATATTGCACACATGGTTGCCATATTGGCCTGTCAGCCGTCATTTAATAACTTCTACATATACAATCGTCGCAAATGAAATCACATTTGAAATCTCAACCATTGTACTGGGACTTTACTCGACTATTGAAATCATTTAGAGCAGAGCCGAGCGGTTTTTTCTCTGTCAAGACACTTGGTGCACTGTTTAAGAGACGCCCAATCTTTTTATAAAAGCAAACAAATAACAAGCCATTGATGTATTTTCCCGTTCCAACCTGTACTTTGCACTATACCAAATAACATCCGGCTTGGTCAAATTTTGAAGTGCATTTAACTGTTGATAGCGCAGATAAATACTACTAGTCTTGCCATTAGTGAAAAACAAATATTCGCGAAAAACAATTAATGCAATTTTATTTTATCCAGTATTAAATGATGAACATTTCTATTAGTAAAACGTGGTTCAGTGATTGAGCGCCCATCTGATAGAGACCCACCTGAGCTACAGTAACTTGTATCGACGGCCACCACCCCTCATGGGGCTATAGATACTAGGTTATTTCCCTTTCTAACCAGTGATATATGACTAGACTATCACAGACCGTAATATATGCTGTGCTATTTGAGATAGAATAAAGATGTTGTGAATAATATGACGGCAGCGGGCTTCCTCTCTAGTGCTCGATCATAATGAGCGAGACGTAGCCCAGTGGTACAGCGTTCGGTCGATGCGCGGTCGCTGTGGGATCAATCTCCGTCAGTGGGCCCATTGGGCTATTTCTCGTTCCAGCCAGTGCACCACGACTGGTATATCAAAGGCCGTGGTATGTACTACCCTGTCTGTGGGATGGTGCATAATAAAGATCCTTTGCTGCTAATCGAAACGAGTAGTCCAACAAGTAACGACAGCGGGTTTCCTCTCTCATTATCTGTCTGGTTCTTCACCATATGTTTGACGCCATATAACCGTAAATAAACCGTCGTTAAATAAAACATTTCTTTTTTTCTTTCGACCCTAAGTGACAGTTACCATATGTCAGATATTTAAATTCTTTATGTATATTGATGGAAAGAAACAAGGGAACATATAAATATTAACACAAAATAGTGACTGCTACTAGAACCGTCATCCACGGTATCAGGAAGTTAACTACATTCAGGGTGTATACCATCAAATCATATCCCATAGATGACATTAGTAACCATGGGCGTATGGGGAATCTTTGATTTAGGGGGGCTGGAGGGGTTGATTTGCCCGAAATTTTACCCAGATAAAAACTGCCCGAATTTTCCCCACTGTTTTTCCACTGTTTTGCCTGAATTTGCCCGCCCCCCCCCCCCCCCCCCCCGGGTCGTACGCCCATGTTAGTAACATATGTGGTTAAAACTCCTACCTGCACCGTATCAGTGGACATATATACTGCGGATATAAATACTACCACCCTCATTCTTAAAGTAAATCAGAAAAATAGGGGGTCAAGCTGCTCATTTCAGAGATAACGGGTAGTGTCTATGACTACCCTAGTTTCGCAAAAAAATTTAGTACTTTTTTATAGGTACTCCATACATGGCTACTTGACACAGTGATACTAGATCAAATAAAATTACATACATTCTTCGCCCGGATGAAACTTTTGTTTTACAACCAACACACTCACATTTATCACCAATCACGGGACTGGTGGTGTTAACGGCTCTATCAAAAGTTGGGTGCACCTCGAACTTTGACCCAGCCGGAAGTTATTTGGTTTAGTACTACCTTCAACTTCATATTAGTGACATTCAACCCCACATTACATCTCTGTATTTTATACAGGCGTAACTAATCAAACAGTGAATTGTAATTTGGTATAAAATACCACGTGTTCCTTTATTTCTTTCCATCATTATATTTATTTATTTACACGTTGAGAAATCGCTAAACACACATTCCTTTCCTTTGTGTTTCACAAATTCTACTAACACCTGGTGGCACATGTCATCAGCATGGTCGTGTGTGATGGCGGTGTATGCTCGCATACTTGAAACCCCTTTTTTCTTGAATCGAGGAAAAACGATCATCACATGTTTAAGAGATTTAAATAAACGTAGCGTGCCATTGTGCGAGTGTGAGAAAGAGTAGTAATGACATGTTTTTTGTACGGATAATCAAAGGATTTGGGCACTAGGCTACCTGGGTTGTTTTTTGGGAGAATAATGGAAGGAAATTGCGTCGTTGATCGCATTATGTTTGATGTATGTCTGTTTGCTGGGGATCTCGGCAGGATACAGCGACAAATCTTAAACAAATTCGTTCGTTCTGGCCTCGGTGTCATCATGTACATCGGAAAGCAATTTCATGCTCCTCGTAGACGTGCATACCATTCATTAGCGAGATATTCAGTCTGACGTTTTGTTCGCTTCCTCTCTCCGCGAATATCATTATTTTTCCTATCTGTCTTTGTGGTGGCGAGAAGTAGCTCGGTAGTAGAGTTTTGATTCACACGCGACGGGACGCAGGATCGGTCGATCTCGAGGGTCTCTAAGCCTTTTCCCACCCTCAGATCAGCGACCCATGACTAGTACATCTAAAGCCCCCGCACTCACACACACACACGCGCACGCGCGCACACACACACACACACACACACTCACTCTCTCTCTCTCTCTCTCTCTCTCTCTCTCTCTCTCTCTCTCTCTCTCTCTCTCTCTCTCTCTCTCTCCAGACCAAGTGTCAAACTAATCATATACTAGACTTCAAATAGTCGTAGTTTTAAATGTTTCGATGTGTCATTAAATAAATAGAGGATAATAAACGAGTTACCAGTTATTATCAAATTTATGTCCCGAGTGAAATAATTTTCACTTGTCACGAGCTTTAAAAGCGAGTGACAAGTGAAAATTATTTCACTCGGGACATAAATTTGATAATAACTGGTACCCAGCGTGTTATTCTATTTATTACTCCAGCTATTTGTTTTTAAAAAACCTTTATTTTTTATACAGCCTACATCGGCTACACGTTCATGTATATAGAAACGACGTAAACTACTGTTCTGGGTATTGCTGCTTTTAACTTTATATTTTATTCACGGTTCACAGATAAAAATATATATATACATGTATATATATTATAATAATAATAAATTGCATTAAACTACCATTGTATTACAAATTTAACACTGGAACCAGAAAGACGTAAACGCAAACGCTTTAAACTACGTGACGTCATTGTGTGTGCTTTGCCAAATCGCGATGACGTCATACTTAGTACCGACAAGGTGATTGGTTTATTGGCGTCGGATCGTCCAATAGTAGTGTACGTTAAACCAATGCATGATAATTTCTCATTGAGAAATTATGATTTTTATTTTCCCTGTTATGAGTGCCTGTTGGTGTAATAATAACATTTATTACCCCAGCAGGCACCCATAGGCCTAACGGGGAAAGATCGTAACAAGTTAAAATTATTTGACTCGGGATATAAATTTGATAATAACTGGTAACTCGTTTATTATCCTCTGTGTAATATGAACAGGGACAACATGGATTCATTATTAAATTGATCAGAACAGACATTGCAATATAATGTTATCATCCTTTGAGTTTATACCGTGTATAATATAATTTAAACTGTACCTTATCTTTAAATGAACAACAACAAAATAACAGTGGGTGTTTTTATTTAAAGAAACCGATCGAATTGCAAATAAGCCATCATTTTAAAGAGATCAATCCTGAAACGTCCAAATCGTTAGTCATCTTGACATGGCGAGAACTCCTATACCACACACAATAAGAAGTATAGGTACATGTCCACATACATTTACGGCAATAATCCACTTGTTGAAGAAGGGAAGGTTCGAGTGTTATGAACTCACATGAATCGTTGGTCTTTTACCCACGCCGATTAAAACGCGGTAAACATGTAATTGAACTTTACAACCCACTTTTTTATGATCATGTTATTGCCAGTATTGCTACCCGCAACAAATAATCACAAGAATGCTTGTACTACTCGCTAAATTAAATCGACGAAACGGGGTTCGCTTGGAGATAACTTGGAACACTTTTTGTATTCGGTGTTTACGACACGTCTAATTATGAGTCAGGTGATCGCCACCATGAAATCGTGAGAATCTGGCATCAGAAGGGAGTGGCGTGGTTATTAGTGACCTTGACCTATACGTTTAAGCGTCCGTCAGTTGACGTCAGCCAATGAGAGATCAGCGATATTATAATGTAAAGAAATATTTATGTAGACTGAGAGACGTTTCTATTCTGTTTTAACCCCTCCCACCACCACCACCACCACCACCACCCTCACACACCTACAATAACAATGTACAACTAGGTACAACTAGGTTAGTGCCTGCTTCCCTTCCGTTTAATTAGCAAGTCCCTGGAGTTAAGACTGTTTTTTTCTAATTACATAGCATTTGTAAGCCATTTCTATACGTTTGTCGGGGAAATAGCCTTCCAACTATATGTGCTAGTATTGTATTAAGAGGGACACGTTTAGATACAGTTTGTTGAATTTGGTTGTTATTGTTATAATTTTAAGTTCTCAATTCGGCTCGATTCTCCGTCGTTGTACTTTGTTTTTTCTGTCCTTCGAACACACATTATACCTGAGGAAAATAATAACAGTTATAATACGAGAATCCAAGCAAGTGAGAAAAAAAAACAAGCAAGCAAACAAACAAGCATGCAAAGGAACAAGCGAACAAGCAAACAAACAAAAAAATCAAGCAACCGAGCAATCGACAAGCAAACAAACAAGGAAGTAAATGAACAAGCAAACAAACGAGCAAGCAAGCAAACGAGCAAGCAACCGAGCAAGCGAATAAGCAAACAAGCGAACAAGTAGAGAAACAAGCAAACAACCGAGCAAGTAAGCAAACAAACATCAGCACAACAAAACAAGTGAACAAGCACGTCAGCAAAGAAACAAGCATGCAAGTATACCAGTAAGCACGCGAACAGTAAAGCCAGTGAATAGGTAAGGATGGAAGCAAACAAACAAGCATGTGAACAAACAAACAAGCGAGTAAAGAAACAATGATAAAACACCAGACTTTACACGCGTATTTTTAGATGAGATGTTGTTAACAATGACACACGGATTCGCATTTTTGTCGTATTTAACGACACTGAGTTCGGCTACAATTTACCCACTCCCGGAGACAGTCGACATTGCTCGAAACAGATAATCGTTGACAGGAATCATGTATCTCTGTTGGACAAAAATGCTAAAAGCACATTTAAGTTGACAATGATCAACGGCATTGTATTTTCTCGTGTTACTTGTGCAATGTGAAAAACCACTCGTATCAAGCACACGTAAGCCACATTTAATAGCTTCTGGTGATTGACCTATCACAACGGGCGAATTCAGAAGTCCCAGCTAAGTATCTGTCGGCTGAACCAATTATAGTCTTAGTGGAAAGAGGCCAAAGAAAAATCAGCAAGCTCTTCCTTATTATCTTCTCATTGTCGGATGGTGGTAAAAAAAATAAGACTGAATACATTAACCACTGAAACGTGTGGTCTTATTGTACTGTGTGTGTCCATAATTATAGTCCAAGTACACCAAGTTGAATTTCTGGATCCAAAGGGGTGGGATGACAATTGAAGGGAATTGAAGATTCCCATAAATCAAACCTAATTCCCTGTGAGGACTTAAAAGGGACTCTTGGTGATATAGACCAGCGGCCAATAATGATTATTCAAATGTCGCGTTCGTAGGTCTGACATTGGAGTTTGATGTTATCATCTAAATATTTTGATGCTATCATTATATAGTATATAGATTGTCATGGTAAAAAAAAATAGTTTTGGGTATTTTTTTTGTAATATCACATTCTGTAGAGTAAAATTGTGATATAGTACTCAGTAAAGTAAAACTAGATCGTGGTTGTATATCTTCTACATAATAATTTATTTATGGTATTATGCTCTCTTTCTATATATTGGTGGTACCGCCTTCTGTAGAATGTATTGCCATCTTTCTGAAATAATTGTCTTAAAGGTCCACACAGACTTTTTGTTGTTGTTGGTGTCGTCTTCTCGTTGGTATCTTCTTCTTGTTGGTATCGCTGAGGTTTTTTTTTACAGATTTTAGTGTATCTTCCTGAAGTTTCATTATGTTGAAAGCCCGCAATGACCAGTCGAAATACCTCCTAGGCTATCTGGCGACCCTTGGCTGCAAAGTGTCCACTCTCTAAGCGCTACTCACTGTATA
This sequence comes from Gigantopelta aegis, assembly GCF_016097555.1. Taxonomy (NCBI): domain Eukaryota; kingdom Metazoa; phylum Mollusca; class Gastropoda; order Neomphalida; family Peltospiridae; genus Gigantopelta; species Gigantopelta aegis. The sequence goes on along the minus strand of NC_054707.1, from coordinate 64,342,594 downwards.
TTGTTTCAACGTGGATTCTGTATCTCTGTAGAATAACAGTGCTCAATGAAATGGTTTCGAGTGTTTGTTTACGCGGGTATTGTTAGCGTCGGCTTCAAGTTGTTCTAACCGACAGTGCGTCAAGATAAAAAAAAAATGCCAACGGTATATTGTTTCATCTTGATGTTTTATCTAATTCAGTGACAGGTATTTCGCTGTTTATCTTGATATTTCTGATCGACACGAGTATCGCTGTACACCCCCGCGGGCTTGATCTTTGAGCACAGGGCAGCATGCGTCGACACGCTTTCATATAGCGAGATAGGAGTAGAGACAAATGAAACGCTGATGGTGAACACGAATGTTCTTAAATTAAAGGGGCGGTTCCTTGCCAAACTTATTTATCAGTTTCTGTTTTGATTGCCCGCCTGCCTGCCTGACCGACTGACCAACTTGCTTACTTATGTTCTTACCTAGGTCACTATTTATTTTACTTTCCTTTCCTTTCCTTTATTTTACATTACGTTACCTTAATGTAGTTTACCTTACCTTACCTTAGCTTACTTTAGTTTGCCTTGCCTTGCTTTAGATTACCTTACCTTGCCTTGCCTTGCCTTGCCTCGCCTCGCCTCGCCTCGTCTCGCCTCGCCTTACCTTACCTTATCTTACCTTACCTTTACTTCAGTTTGCTTTAGTTTGTTTTAATTTACTTCAGTTTTACTTCAGTTTTACTTCAGTTTACTTCAGTTTATTTTATATACATATTTATTTTAAAAACAAATTAAATTTGCTGTCTCGCAACTGTATCAGTATCAAGGAAACTTACACACGTAACCCATAATCCTAATACGGTAATTAGCAGCCAATCATAATCCCCGATCAACAGGACTTTATCCCTTTCTGATTCAGTGTGGTATCGCCGGTACGTATCTGGAAACTCAAAACAACTTAAAGCAGCCGAGTGGAGCCCCGAGCGCCACCGATCGACAAGTTGTGATAACCTAAACCACGCGCTTCAAAATACCGCCAGTGAACCAAGCCACCTCTCTGCGGAATTCGACAGGTTTACCTGTAAAATCGGTTTCCAGTATTGTTGGCGCTATCAATCTGATTTCCAGTTTCGGGTTTGAGAGGGCATGAGTGAAAGCGAATATCCATTTGCTACTGAGCATGTGATACGCAGATGATGTTATCGAAAATAAAGAAATATAGAAGTCTTTTTTGTATATCCAATGCTAGGGATTGAAGCATTGGAGGTCGACTGTCACGCCGCTCCTGTCCGCGTCAGTTCATATATACATCTTTAAATCAGAGTTTGTCGTAGTTGTCGTGAAACGTGCGACTCTTGACGAATTAGATGTATTAAAAATTGAACTGTTTAAACTACTGACTATCCTGAAACACACAAACACTTACGAAATTGAAGGTTTTAGTACATATAATCATCATATAAGCCATAGACATACATATAACAATCCATCACCATTGAAGGTTTTAGTACATATAATCATCATATAAGCCATAGACATACATATAATCATCATATAAGCCATAGACATACATATAATCATCATATAAGCCATAGACATACATATAATCATCATATAAGCCATAGACATACATATAATCATCATATAAGCCATAGACATACATATAACAATCCATCACCATTAAAGTAATCACAACAAATTATGCACAATGCTAGTTTCATATATAACAGGTTCTAGTAGCTCGAGTAGCTCGAGTGTCCTCTAGCCCTCCCCTATTTATATAAACAGGTGAGGGCTAGAGGACACTCGAGCTAAGGTTCTAGGTGATGCACAGTGTCGCCAGACTGTGCGAGTACTAGTACAATATTTACCATAGCGTACAACTATATAATTCAATTTTATCAAAAACTTACAACCCGACAAACGCTTTTTTTGTTTTTAAAAAAAGTCTCATTCCAAGACTTATCCCGGATCCGTGCCAGGATGATGTATAACTCTGTCCACGCATTCTGTTATCACTTGTGTAACAGAAACAAGTTTCACATATGGTACACTATTTATAAACGTTGCGTTTCGTCATGTTTATATTACACCATATGTATTTTTCATTTAGTCATGCATCCAGGTATTACTAACAAAATAAGCAATTTTCAATGGTATGCTGCATTGTAACACCATTTCTCTTGTCCTGGTGAGAATCGTTTTAAAAGAAAGCTAATTTTCAATTGTCTTCCCTATCTGAATCAGTATTGCTTTGTCACCGTCTGTTTCATCTATCGGATGAGGAAGGTGAGAGGACGTGAGTGCTCGTGGTCGATTCGATACACATGGTACTGAAACTATCGCGAGCGTCCAAACAAGTCCGTTCTCCCGATCCAATGGCGTATTTGGGCAGGGGGGAAGTGGCGGGCACTCGCATTGGAATATACTAGTTTTAGTTTCCATAGTATTCTGTCCTATCACATCCATGTAATTAAGGCACATAAATTAGTTTAGAGGAAACCCGTGAGCACTCGACCGCCTGGACATAATCCGAAGTATGCGATCAGTGAGCAGCGCTGAAGATTGCGAACCATTTGATTCGTTCCTGGTGTAGTCATTCGACATTAGGCGCATTTATAAATTAGTTAAATCGGTTTAGCGAACGTTTTTCGTTTGTTGTTCTTGTTGGGTTTTTGGTTTTTGGTGTTTTGTTTTGTTTTGTTTTGGGATTTTTTTTGTGTTTGTTTTTATTTTGGGGTTGGGGGGGGGGGGGGGGGGGTCTTTTTTGTTGTTGTTGCATTCTTTCACCTGCTCCCTCTATCTGATCGCGACCCAGGTGAGGAGGTTTCTTGTCGAGTCACGAGTGAGGTACGCCCAGTGTATTGCTTACACTGAAACAATGGCGGAGTGACGACTTCTGCTCGCCTGACCACGGAGATGTATCACTCTGACAATTGTGCTTTATCGTCCCGATCATCAGCAGACGACAGGGCAAATTCGAGGAATGTTCCCGAGAATTCGGGTTAGGTGACGGGACCCCGTGTTTGAGTACTAGCGTTTTCTACCTGATGGCGGGCGGTATTTGTACCCACATTGACGATATTTTTACACTCGCAGGAGTGAGCCAAGAAAACAATCGTGTTGCATTTAATATATCCGTAAGGCGTTGGTTAAGACTTTCTGCCCCAGACGATGTCAGAGGTTGTGTCTGAGGTAGATGATCCCGAATCTTGATTCGCATGTAGATACGCTTTAATACTGTTCCTGGTTCTCCTGTGTATGACCTCACAAAAAAAGGTTCTTATCACAAGAAAAACACTGTTTGTTATATTGTATAAGATTAGAACTCGAGCTGTTGAAAGTACCCCTTGGACTGTCGTTTACATATTCTTTGTCTTTGCTTCTCTGTCTCTCCTTGTCTCTCTCTATTTTTTTTTGTCTCTGTGTCTGTTTTTAATGTCTTTTTAAATACGTAACTAAAAGGTTTCCTCTGAAAATTGCAAGAACAATAGTTTCGTTCACGCGTCGATGCCCCAAGCCTAGTTTAAAATCTGTGCAACCTAATTCGCGTTCATGTATTAAATTTAGAACAGCATCTACATAGTTCACGTGTTACGCAAAACCAAAATGGGTTATCTGACCTTGTATTTACGAAACACATAAATGGTTTACGCTAATTTTCAATTCCCAGAGGCCAATAAAACCTTCTTAAACATGCCTTTGAGAGAACACAAATTTGATATTTGTGCAAGCATTGATGAGTTGATATCTTACTAAATATGTTGCTACCCCCCCCCCCCCCCCACCCACCCTTAAACATGCATTTTAGAGAACACTGTGTGCATTGACATAAACTCTAAATTAACATGATATTTATGTGTGTTGTTTATTACAGTGTGTACGACGAATGGTCCACTTGGTATGATAACCGGGGTGATCCAGGACTGGCAGATTTCCGCCTCGTCCGTGTACCCCCAGGAATGGGACCGCGGCTGTCACGAGAAGTACGCCCGGATATACCTACCTAACAAGCTGGGCTGGTGCGCCAAGTACAAGTCGTCATCAGAATGGCTCCAGGTTGACCTCGGTGTGGCGGCCAGGGTAGGTACCTTTACACGATTTAACATAGGGTTGGAATCGGCAGGTTTCTCATCATCGATCATCGGTTATAATCGGTTTGCACCAACCGAGCAACTTTCGATTACATGAAATTGTTAGAAAATAATATGAACATAAGATGGATTTGAGTAATATAAGATTATGGACTTATAAATGGCTAAGTTTACCTTTAATAACAATATAATATCCGCTTTTATGTACACATGAAAACAAACCCAAGCCCCAACATATTTACATTCAATTTCATCATCTCAACTGGAGCAACAATTACAGTCAACATTTCCCCATACAATCGATTATAGATTTTTCGATTACACGAACTGGTTAGAAATAATATATGCACATTAGAAGGATTTGAGTAATATTGGATTATGGACTTATTTACTATTTAATATCCTGTAATATCCTGTCCAATCATCATATCGGTAGAGTTAAAACTTTAACATAGATATAATGGATTGTCTGTAATAAATACACCAGTCTGAACTTTCTAAAACGGCTGTTCATAAGACTTGCTACAATGTACGTGGTACTTAGAGAAGGTGGTCGATATGAGCAGGTGGTCGATATGAGCAGGTAGTCACTATAAAAGCAGGTGCCTTTTTTAAAGATATATACGATACGTGGCTTTGTGTACGACTGTGGGGGACCTATGGGAGGTGCCCTTTATAAACAGATTCAACAGTTTGTAGATTCTTATTCTGTTTTCTTGTTTGAAACTGTTACATTTGTTTTAAGGAACAGTGTTAAGGATATTCAGACGTATTTTAAGCGTAGGTCGATGGAAGGGTGTTCAGACTTCCCCACTGCCCACCAGTTGTGTTGTTCTCTTTCAAAACGTCCACTACTGGATCCGCCACTGGTTTCAACCATGCATATAACATCATGTCTAAATGTGAAGGTGCCACTGTTTTGCTTTGCAGACAATAAGGCGTGTTTCAAAAGCGTGTGGTCTCTGTAAAAAAAAAAAAAAAAAAACCCACAAAAAATGGCAACTAACACACAAGTATTGTTATACAAAACCGTATGGCACGGGATAATTGTCAGTGTTTGATATTTATGGCTGACAGTTTGATTGTCAGGTATTTATACACATCAATAATTCTTCTGCCTTTAATTTCAGTAGATTATATTCATTGATTTTCCAAACACAGATACTGTATTCGATCATGGGCGTGTTCTTTTTTTTGTACGAAACGGGCGGCTAGCTCTTCGTGAAAGCTTTGTATTAGCACGCGACTCGCTCGTCCATTAGAGTACTCTGCCCTTGGAATGTGTCCAGCAAAATTAGACGGATTGGCAAGATATCATTGTAATTGGTGGATTAAAAATGCATTTATAACCGATTGGATCGGTGAAGATCATAATGATTTAATATGATAGCGAAGGTCTTAAGTCAAGTATTGTGCTAATATCTGGGTGTTGTCACTTGGCAAGCGTTATGGTCTCAAACCACAATTGTTGAATCTGTTAGATATCGTACATGTTTTGTTGTACGATTATCTTGCATACTTATCACAAGACAGGCCGACTCGCATTCACGTTCTCGGTAGTACTGAAGATATGCAGGGTCGCTAATTTAAGGAAAGGAATGTGTGTTTAAATGACAAGTCTAACCATAGATAACCATCAGCTATTGGGCGTTAAATGCACGACAGTTCAATACATTTGGCTAAAGTATGAGAAAACAATAGTTTGACATAAGTTATTCTTTTTGACAGACAGGAGGGCAGCAAGTCCGATGATCGTCGCATTTGTTTACTTACAATTTTGAATATGTTGCTATTTTATCAAAATTTGATCTATGGGCCTAACCTTTTTATTGAATGTGGCAAATATCCATATACTAATGTGTGTGATATATCACAGTCCGCATACGTTTTAATACAATTCCATGTTCAACCTCGTCCCTCACAAAAAAACATTTTGTCCCTCGGGTTGGAATAACCTTATCTATACCTCACAACGGTGATAAATTATATTAGTATTATGGGGTTTGGGGACCACCTTATATATCACTCGGGAAATTGCGTATTAAAAAAACGATAGTAATATATATTTTATAAAATAAATTTTAAAAAACCCACCCCAAAACAAAAAAACAAACAAATTTGGCAACAATTGTTTGAAATATAGCTTTTGTCAAGGTAGCAAATTTCTTCTTCTATTTTCTAAACTACGTTTCACAATTACCATTTGCTTGTGACACCCAATAGTTACTTATTAAATCAACTTTACTGGGGACTGGCCTCCCCTAACCCAATCCCAAATACTTGCTGCTGGTGGACTACTTGGGCACTTGGTGACACTGAAGAGGAGGACGCCTTCAAGACGACAAGACCAACAAAACCTCCGGGACATCACGGCGCCTTACCTACCGGTGTATATACAAAAACTGCACGAGTCTCCCCTGGGTTGTCATGCCACGACCAGAAGCGGTCAGGCCCTTTCTGAGGGCCCTATGGGCAACCTAGGGAGACACCCCAGCATCAAATAGGTCTAATTAACGAGCAACTCTCGACTCACTAGAATCAAAACCTATGTTAGCTCTTGATCTTTCTTTTTTGACCGACCGCTCAAAATTGCGCCAAATTTCCTTAATCAAAATTGCGCACCTTTTCTCGTTGGCATTTTCTTGCTCCTTCAAAATTCCATAGTACCACTACCTACACCAACCCCCCCCCCCCCCCCCCCCCCCCCCCCCCCCCCCCCCCACCTGTTACCGATCACGATCGGGCTGCTGGTGCTCCCTTGCACTTGCCAGTGCAGGCGGTCCCTCCTTCCCACCCCCAGACAGGAGTGCGCTACAACAGTTTGCTCTGAATGTGCACGTAAAGCCCTATGACCTGGCCTGACCTGACCTGGGGACTGTTTCTGTTTCTTTCCAATAACTACTGTTGTTACTTCAAGATTTATATGCGAATATTTTACAGCTTTAACAAGAACGAAAATAATTTACCCGTCCGATACATTTTAATAAACTAACATGCTTTATGTCGTATTATCCCTTTAATCGCAATTTCAGTGCACTTGCAGCTGATGCTAGGTAGATAGCATTCCGCTGAGTGTATTTCATGGTTTAAGAAAACCCAAGACATGTTTATGAGTTATCTACCATCTCTAATTAAGTGTACAATAAAATAGCTTTTAACGTGTACGTGTTTATTTTCAACATTGTGAAAAAAATAGCACCATGTGAAACAAACAAGGCAGGTAAGCTGATATGGTTTCCAAAAACATGCTAGCTTAGTTGCCGATTAGTTTGATTTAAACAAGCGAAACCTTTCAAACAATATCTTGATGAGACAGTCTGTGCGGTGGGTTATTAAAGGGTTGCTTTTTTGACAGTGTGTGTGTGTGGGGGGGGGGGGGGGGCGTAGCCCAGTGGCAAAGCGCTCGCTTGATGCGCGGTCGGTTTGAGATCGATCCCCGTCGGTGGGCCCATTCAGCTATTTCTCGCTCCAGCCAGAGCACCACGACAGGTACATCAAATGCCGTGGTATGTACTATCCTGTCTATGGGATGGTGCATATAAAAGAGCCTTTGCTGCTAATCGAAAAGAGTAGCCCATGAAGTGGCGACAGCGAGTTTCCTCCCTCAATATCTGTGTGGTCCTTAACCATATGTCCGACGCCATATAACCGTAAATAAAATGTGTCGAGTGCGTCGTTAAATAAAACATTTCCTTTGACAGTGATTCATGAGTGCACGTCATCGCTGCTATATTTAGTCCAATATGAGCTCGGTCCTGGTGCTAGGTTTGATTTAGTAAACTAGTCTGAGAGTGGCAGTCTTCTTGGAGAGGTGCAGGAAGGGTGCTTTGAGCCGTAAAATATCTCCTATGTGAGTGGCTAAGAAGGATGAATCTCCAGGAAAGAGTCTCCTCGGGAGTGGCTGTTCTCCTGTAAATGAGACACTAAATAGAGATTCATGAAAACTGTCACCATTTTGCCAAATGCCCATTCGAATCTGCATTTGGTAGAGATACTGTCTTGATCTTGAATAACGGTTTTGTCCTTTAGATTCGATGTGTGTGAGTGTCAGTGTGTGTGTATGTGTATGTGTTTGTGTATGTGTATGTGTATGTGTATGTATGTGTGTGTGTGTGTGTGTGTGTATGTGTATGTGCGTACGTATGTGCGTGTGTGTATGTGTGTGTGTGTCTGTGACTGTGTATGCGTGTGTGCGTACGTGCGTGTATATGTGTGTGCGTACGTGTGTGTGTGCGTACATGTGCGTGTGTGTGTTTGTGAGTATAGCTGATTCGTTGTTTATGTTTATACTAGTCGATATTCTTACACATCCGTTACTGACAAAATGATAACATCATGCATTATTTATGATATCACACGGAAATAACACACGTATTTTTTATTGATTTATAGGCACACGACTGGCTGTTCCACATAATTACCCGGTCGCCACAGCCATACCATTTAATGTAATAAGCACGACCAAAACTAATTGCTCTGTGACGTACAAATTAAAACTGATTTCTCTTTGACGTATAAGTTAACAGCAAACACTCGTGCTGTGAAGACGTTTTAGTTAGAAAAGAAGAAAAGACGTTTAAATTTCTTTGAACTTCGTTTCTGAGGCTTAGTAAGAAACAGAATACTACACTCGTGTACGTTATATACCATTTACCTCACAACTGGTTGTTTCAAGAGGTGTCCAACTCGCTTTCACTTGTTGGTTACGTTTTGAAACAACCCGTAAGATGAAAAATATATTATGGCCACTCATATAGTAGTTTCTGTTATGACTTAAAAACGATTTGTTGCAACGCAAATTTGACAGACGAAAATAGCCATACACCTCAGTACAAACAGTCAGTTAGGTGGAAGATTTCTGTGAAGCATACCCTCACGGCAGCATCAACTTGTTAATCACATCCGGAATGCCACGTGTGTGTAAGCGGTCCCTGGTCTCATTAACGGTGCGTTTACACTGTGGGATTCCTAGTAACAAACACGTATCACAGCAGAAGTGTTTCCAGGAGACTTCTAAATTGATTCAATTATGGTGTGTTCACTTGGGGTGGGGTGAGGGGTCGCGGTTTATTTAGTATGCAGTGTGTTCAGAAAGGCGGGAACTCCCAGACATTTGCTAAATCTCGTGATGAATTGAGTATGTTGTATAATGAATCAATCGTAAGCGATTGCGACCACCACAATGAAGCGCCTAAACTAGTTCTACGGACTCTTTCTTTCTGCCCTCTATCTCTGTCTGTCTGTCTGTCTCTCTTTCTCGCAGTTGAGAAAAGATCACCGATATTAATAATTTAATATTACCATCGCAAGCCATTTTTCGAAATCCTATGGCTAAAGTCGCTAATGTATGTCACATTAGTATTAACATATTTAAGCGGTGCGCTTTTCGCGTTTTGTCATACAGTATTAAACCGCATGGCGACAGGCGTGCGCTGTGTGTAGGCAGTGTTTGTATTTTGCATTGGTAAATTATATTTTAATACTGAGAGGCGAGATAACAGCTTAAATATTTTGTGCTTCGCATTACAACACACTGTTGTAAAGATATATAAGGTGGTAAAGTGTTCGCTTGATGCACGGTCGGTTTGGATCGCTCCCCGTCGGTGGGTCGATTGGGCTATTTCTCGTTCCAGCCAGTGCACCACGACTGGTATATCAAAGACCGTGGTATGCGCTATTCTGTTTGTGGGACGGTGCTTATAAATAGTTTGCTGCTAATATAAAATTGTAGAGGGTTTCCTCTCTAAGACTATACGTCAAAATTACCAAATGTTTGATATCTAATAGCCGACGATTACTAAATCAATCTGCTTTAGTGATGTCATTAAACAAAATAAACTTTTAACTTTTTGCAATATATAAGCTGACTGGTCGAATGTTTCAACAATACAGTATATAACTCGATTACAGTATTGTGTTACTGCAAGTGACAGTGTGGAGACGCACCTTTAGACGGACGGTGCAGAATAGACCACGCATACCAACATGATTCACGCATCAACGCATCAATACAGACACGCATTTTGCAGTTGTTTAATGACCCGGGGTGTTTACCAAGTTTTTAGGAGAAACTCCGCTTGTTACTGAATAAAATCTAAAATATGTAACAAACGTTTAGCACGATCAGCATATAAATGTATTTCTTCTCAGATGATGCTATAAAAAGGCCATTTCATGCTTTTATCCACAGTTTCTATTCGCCAGTGTCTCGTCAATATAAATATCTTTGTTATAATCATGTTTGTACTGACTACGGATTGGTGAAAATAACATTCTTGTGAATTGGAAAGCAATTAGTTATTAATACATTACAAATTATTTGACAAGAGAAGAGATATGTTATTGGGACATGGTTAAGCCCTAATCTTATTGATTGCCAGCAATAGTCTTTTATTCACTTAATCTCAGACAGGACAGCACATACCAAATTTAAAAAATATACCATTCATGAAACACCAGTTGAAACTGGAAATAATTTAATAGAAAGAAAGTAAGACATTGAGAGAGAGAGAGAGAGAGAGAGAGAGAGAGAGAGAGAGAGAGAGAGAGAGAGAGAGAGAGAGAGAGAGAGAGTGGTCTGTCAGAAATTGACAAAGCGTTTGCTTGCAACTATAAACTGTTAAATCGTTTCGAACATCTCAACATTTTCTTGATCGTCGAAATGTGAGTTGCCAGGTAAAAGTGTAACACATTTTAACTGCGGTTATATGGCCACAGTAATTTAACATGTTCAAGAAGGTGGTCTATTTGCTACCGTCGTACCTCAAACTAACCTTCTAACCATCGAACCACACTTCATTCATATCACATCTCAAGGAAATGTACATCGCTTAACAGAAAAAACCCACACCCGATGACAGTAGGAAAGGGATAGGCGACATCGATATGCAGTGGAATTATGTTTCTGACATTGATATATTTTACATGTCATTGTGAGACAGGGAAACCAAGAAACTAAGAAATGGACCACACATACATACACGTGACTTGCATTCCGCTTGTCGTAAATGTAACTCCCGAATATTTCTCTCATGCAAATGAACAAACAAGAGAGATAAACATCTGAAACAAAAACAAATAAATAAAAGTCAAAGTGCTATGAAATTAAACTACTTTTAATTGAATATCGGTTGCAGTATCCCAAAACAGTTTTTCACCCAATGGCAAACCGAATCAGATACGTAACGCATTGTCAGTTGTATGAGAATAACATACAAGTACAAATGTAGATTAAGTTTTAAAAAAAACAAATTAACGAAATTATGTGTAAGATATGTCCATTCAAGGTTAGTGATGGGAAAGGAAGGATTTAAAGACAAATACTAAAAACGGATCTAATACCTGTCCTCCATGAGTGCAGTATCTGTGTATTTATCTGCACCCACTTGGCATCCTCGTCCTCTAATAAAGCTGGTCTGACCCACGGCACTAAGTAACGATCGTCGGTAGTGTGTGTGTAGGGGGGGGGGGGGGTATTTTAAATCGTTACAAGCATCTCTTGACAATGCCAGAAGTAACTACTAAGTACTCACCAAAGTGGTCAGACTAAACCCACAGTGGAAGCTGCTGGGAAATGGCAGATGTGTGGCACCAGATACAAGCACTGTCGCGGTTGGAGAGACAAGGATGTGGGTGTGGATGTGGACAGCGAAATAAGTTGAAAGATAGGAGGAACTGACAGATCGGGAAGAAATGAGATGCATTCAAAGAAAAGAAAGGAAAGTGGGCAGTAGGATTAAAAAAAGAAAGAAAGAAAAAGAAAACAAAGAACAAGAACAAATAAAGGAAAAAGGAATCTAATTGTAATGACATTCAATAGTCATGATTCGATTCCTATCTCTATGAGATCTGCAGCTAAACCATTTCTCACAGCCTATCGCATCTGTTTTACAATCTGTAATACAGTCAGGGACTTGTGGCCACGACAAAGGTGTTTGAACCTTCAGTATGGAAACGCGTCTAACGATAAACAAAACACAGTGTATCGCCATATCGCTATTCGTGTCCGCTCCACCCGTGACCGCCAGGTGGTGCGCGATTGACAGCCGATCACTATCTGACCGACAGTGCCTACGAGCGGAGTGGATACACGGTGTTTGAGGATCAGGTGTTTGTTTATAGCTTACCGGCCTCGGTGGTGTCGTGGTTAAGCCATCAGACATAAGGCTTGTAGGTACTGAGTTCACAGCCCGGTACCGGCTCGCACCCAGAGCGAGTTTCAACGACTCTTGCGCTCATCCTCCTGAACACACTACATACTACATCGACTTCTCTCTCACTAACAACTAATCACCAACCACTGGCGTAGCAAGGATTATAGACTGGGTGGGGCAATCCATACTATGTATGATTTTATTAAATTTAATACTGTAAACAAAAATATTGGGGTGGGGGCATGGCCCCCGTGCACTAGTGGTGTAACAATACATCGAACTATCGATATGTTGCGATAGTCAGTGCCTCGATAGCAATGCATCGACAGGTAATTCAGCTATCGATAACTATCGCAATTGTTTGCTCAACTATCGATAGTTTCGATAGTATGCATAGTCAAATATGATCTACGACCAATGCATGATTTCACTACCTAATAACATTGTTACAAACATACATACATACATACATACATACATACGTACATAGGCCAGAAAGGATTTAATTATCCCCTGCGCCAGTGCGTTAATATCTATGTATGTAACAGTCAACCTCGACATACATACAATATATAGATATTCATACATCAATACATACGTACGTACATACGCATACCTACATATATACATACATATATACATATTGGATGATTGAAGTAAATAGTTTTGCGAAATATCTATTAATATTAATGTTATCAAGGAATTGAACAATTCACAATACTATTGTAATACTATTGCAATATTACTATCACTATTGCAATACTATCACAATAGTATTTTAACTATCGCAGTACTATTGCAATAGTAAAACTGACCGCAGTAGTCACCCCTACCGTGCACCCTCGCTTAGCAACTGCCACAAACGCACTATTCTGGACAGACAACCCAGATAGCTGAGGTGTGTGTTCCCAGGACAGCGTGATTGAACCATAATTGGATATAAGCACGAAAATACGTTGACATGAATGAATGAATGAATGAATGAATGAATGAATATGAGCGGAGTGATACAGTGAGTTTGAGGATCCGCCGGGAAGCCTTCCGGATCGGATGACTGGAATTCCTGCGGTTGTCCCGCAGAAGTGTACCTGTCCGTTGTTACGTTTGCAACGCTCATCACATAAGACCGAGTACTTGTTTAACTGGGTTTGTCGTATGTAACAAAGAGACAGTCCTTCGTGAGTCCATAAAATCATGAGCATTTGCTTTGGCATTATTTTTATAAGGTTATCAAATACAACAAGGTTCGAATCCACAGCCAATCCAAACACATGTATATCTTCTATTTTTTATGTGTAGTAACCTCAAACTGTTATCATTTGAATGTGGTGATCTTGTGGTAAGACAAAAAGACGGAGAGACAGACCTACATATAGATAGACATACAGATAGATAGACGAATGAATGAATGAATGAATGAATGAACGAACGAACGAACGAAGTGAATGAATGAATTAATTAATGTGTCATAATTCTATTTCATTGTGTTTTGCTTTTCTGGATTCAGTCTTCTTCGGTCATTTGGCTAGTTCGTCAAAAATAAACCACCAGTAATAGTGGCTATTAACACAGAAACAGATTCCTCTTACGGCTAACGTTGAGTCTATTAGTTATGACTTCCCATATAGCACCACATGACTCGCGCGTCCTTTAACAAAACAGATGAATCAAAATGTCGTGTTTCTGCTTGTTTTCCTTACATCAAGATTATGAAATATTTAACATTGTGGTCTTCCCTCATGCATTAAGCACTTTTTATCAAGATACGTGAAGTTGGCCAACACCCAAGTGGAATTTGAAGCGTCCAAGGGTTACAAGATATTAGTTTTGGGGCAAATGTGACGGTTTCAGTTACAAAGCATTATGATATCTTTATTGAAAACCTTTGATCTTTATACACAAACAGTGGCAAGGTTTCGCACATTTTAAGGTTGTAAATTAAACGTGTTCGACAGCTGTTTGTTTTAAACTATCCATATTTCTCAATAAATTACCATTGTGGTGTGGAAACACATGGCCGGGTAACCGTGATTTTAAACGGACAATCTCAAACAGGCATCATGACCAAAAATATTTATTTATTTTTCTGATAAAATGTAACGATTATATCTGAAATTAGAGGCCCACAAGAACTTACATTAAAACAAGTTACAAAATACAATATCTCCTCTCAGAGGTTCTATTGAGATTGCGAAGTCGCTAAACGAATCCATTTTTTGCACCCGATGATTGTGTGGAATTAATTAGTTAGTAAGTTATATATATATATATATATATATATATATATATATATATATATATATATATATAATAATTGTTGGGGGTGGGGGGGGGTTGCTCTAGTGTAAAACAAAAAATGGTATGTCTTTAGCCAATTGTCTTTTGTCTAAGTAGCAAAAAAGAAATCTGCTGCCAAACAAACAGCTCAACAGTACAAAGGATGTACGATTTTAGAATTAGCTTTTGATAATGAAAGATATTCGCCATATTCTTTAAGAGAGAGAGAGAGAGAGGGAGAGAGAGAGAGAGAGAGAGAGAGAGAGAGAGAGAGAGAGAGGGGGGGGGGGGAGACAGAGACAAAGAAAGACAAGAAGAGAGACAGAGATACAGACAGAGGGAAATAAGGGAAGGAAATGAAAGGAATATTATAAAACATCTCCGTTCGTTCAGTGTAGTGATTTTACTTTACATTATGTTACTATTTCCAGTGGCAGGGACGGTACGTAGCCCAATGGTACAGCGCTCGCTCGATGCGCGGTCGGTGTGGGATCGATCCCCGCCGGTGGGCCCATTGGGCTATTTCTCGTTCCAGCCAGTGCACCACGACTGGTATATCAAAGGCCGTGGTATGTACCACCCTGTCTGTGGGGTTGTGCATATAAAAGATCCCTTGCTGCTAATCGAAAAAAGTAGCTCATGAAGTGGCGACAGCGGGTTTCCTCTCTCGATATTTGTGTGGTCCTTAACCATATGTCTGACGCCATATATCCGTAAATAAAATGTGTTGAGTGCGTCGTTAAATAAAACATTTCTTTCTTTCTTTCTTTCTTTCTATTTCCAGTGGCGGATCCAGAAAATCCATTTACGGGGCCCTAATGACATGAGGCGAAATGCCAATGGAACTTTGGGGGAGGTTTGGAGGGGATCGTAAAAAAGTGAAAATTAATATATAATAAAATTATAACTGTCGCACAATTTAGGGGGTCCGGGCCCTTGCACCCCCCCCCCCCCCCCCCCCCCCCTGATTTCATTATGTTTGACGAGTTACCGTATGTTATCACTGTATACTGGATGCCCTTTGAAACAAACGTAACATTCAGTATTGTTTCAACAGGTGACTGGAGTTCTTACACAAGGACGAGGCGATGGAACTGAATGGGTGACGTCATTTATGGTGTCTTACAGCATGGACGCTTTTCATTGGAACTACGTCACAGACAGCTATGGCAACCAGAGGGTAAGCACTTTTTTTTACCCATACGTAATATATAGTACTGTAATTTATCCAGTAGTTTTTTTTACTATTTATTATTTATTTATTTATTGTAATCAACCTTTTAATTTTTTTTTTTTTTTTTCATTGTATAAAATATTTTGTATTTTGGGGTGGGTGGGGTGGGGTGGGATGGGATGGGATGACAGGGCTGTGTGGCGTCCTGGTATAAGGTAAGTATGTTAATGTGTTTGTAGTGTCTGTAGAGAAACTATAACTGACATCTAGTTTTAATATTAATTTTGAAAACTAGAATCATTCCATGCATGGTTTGTGCAATAAGTCAAAAATAGAATAGCATTTGTGTTTGTTATGGTCGTACGTACTTATCTTTTCATGCTTGACGTAAGTTATATAGAAATATATTTTGAAGGCGTTTGCAAATGACATAATTTTAATTTGTTGGTGGTATATACTGCAAACTGCCTCTTATCCTACCTCCACATGCGGTCTTTCTGGAACATATATGTCTGCCCCACCTTTCATTTTAGTTTAGCTTTATTGTCATGTCCAAGAGATGTTTAAGTACAATGTGCTGGGCACACACGCCAGCCATCTAGACTACCTGTTTATGACAGGTGTTAGTTGTCACTGATTCGTGAGATAAAACTTGAGGCTCTAAAACTCGCTCTGAGTAGAAGCCGACACTGGGAAAGTTAAAAGGTTGGGATTTTTGTTGTTGTTGTTGTTTGTTTGTTTTGGGTTTTTTTTTTTAAACGACGCCCCATTTGATAATTGAAACAGTTATAGTCTTAGAGGAAACCCGTTACAATGTTCCATTGACAACAAGGGATCTTTTATATGTTCTTTTCCTCAGACAGCACATAGCAATGCCTTTGATACTTTGCTACTAACTCGAAAAAGAGTAGCCCATGGCGTGACGATAGCGGGTTTTCTCTTTCACTAAGTGGTCCTTGACCATGTCTCTCGTTCTAACCAGTGCACCACGATTGGTATATCAAAGGCCGTGGTATGTGTTATCCTGTATGTGGGGTGGTGCATATAAAAGATCCCTTGCTACTACTAAAAAAAATGTAACAGGTTTCCTCTCTAAGACTGTATGTCAAAATTACCAAATATTTGACATCAAATAGCCAATGATTAATATATCAATGTGCTCTAGTGGTGTCGTTAACAAAACAAACTTTTTAAATCTATGTCCGATGTCATGTAATCGTAATTAAATGCGTTGAGTGCGTCGTTAAATAAAACATTTCTTTCTTCCCTTCTGTCATTCTGTCATTCTGTTGCTCTGGTCCTCACTTACACGGGTCATCACTATCCGGTTCCTCTACGACCGCCAGGCATCTCTTTGATGACTCTGGCTCTTCACTGTATGGCGTCTATGGTGCTACTCGATTAGCACATATGCATTTCAGTTTCACGTAACTCGCTTACATACAACCATTGGCCTGACAGACGTGTGTCGTAAACATGTTGTTGCGTTGCTGTTTATTGACATACCCAGCTGTTTTATGACTTGCGTGTTTCTCTCACTTGAGAACAAAAAGACTCAAATAACGAGAAGGAAAAGTATGAAAATTCTTAAAAACTGAAGGGAAAACACATTTATGAATGCAAAAATAAATAAATGCAGGAATAAATCATTTCTTAAATGAATGCATAAACAAACAAACCATTAAACACACGAACGAACGAAAAAGCAAGTAAGCACGTAAAGCAAATAAATAAATAAATAAATAAATAAATAAAACATTGGTAATAAAGCCTTAGATGAAGTGTGAAAATTATTAAATTTATGTGATGAAAACAGGATGCCTATATTGTCTTATATCAGTTACAATTGTTCCCTTTACTTGAAGACTGTTTGTTTCTCTGTCTCGCTCTCAAGTTATTCCAAGTTACTCTGTTGTCTTTGACTATAAATATTTAGATTTTTTTCGCAGGTTTTCGAAGGAAACACAGACTCGTTCAGTGTGAAACATTCCTACCTGGACAGGCCCCTCATCGCCAGATTTATAAAATTCCACACAGTCCACTGGCACAGACACCCGAGTCTGAGAGTGGAGGTGATGGGATGTCAATGTAAGTACAGTTTTACCCAACCATTTTACCAGTCTCCATCTGGCAAATAGTAGTTTCCTTATAGTAAACATAAATGGATAGGTGAATGGTTGGGCTTTTTATATTTGAAACTTGAGAGGGAGTTTTGTAGATATATTCCATGTCTATAGAACACGTAATGAGTGGGTTATTAAATGAAGGATTTTATTTATTTTATTACGTTACTTAAAACAACAACAAACAAACAAAACAAAAACCACAAATCCCCAACTAAATAGGTACACTGGTAATTTATTATTATTATTATTGAAAACGTATATGTGTAAACTGAGTAAGCTATAAATATAGAACGCATACGTGTTTGACAGAACATATCGATACACAGTAAGGTTGTGGGGTTTGGGTGTCATTGGGGGTATGTCATTAATACGAAACCGATATTATACCACCAACGAAAACACATACATTCTTCATAGCATAGCAGAGTTCTTGTATTTCCCGCGCTGTAACCGTGTACGTGTTTCTTCTCAGAAGTACTTATCCTGCTTTAATGTAAGTTAAGCGTTACTATTTTGCACTTCATTGAGCCGAGGTTGAGGAATTTAAAATCTTCTTGGGAGGGTGTCGATATGCACACTTGAACCGACCGCTCGTTGTTCTACGCCATGACTCTGCTAAATTCGTCGTGTCGGGTGGCGGTTTCTTCTCTGTAGGTAAGCGTGTAGAATACAGTATACGTATTGTCCAATCGTTGACCGCGGTGTTGCGTTGCGGTATATTGTTTCAGTTCAGGATTAAATGTAGCAAAATTGTTGTATGTCTTTTAGGAAATAGTATCTTTCAAATAAGGTAAACTCTAGTCTCCTTGAATAATGTTTAGTCACAGGTAAATTAGTTCAGTATTAAAACTGCGTTGAATGTAGTTTTATAACAGCAGCGCATGGTTACACGTGTTCCTGGTTGGAGACGTCTGGTGTAAAATAATAAAAAAAATCAGCCCGTTACTTTTGAAAATACCAGGCGAGTGATTAACCACTCGTCTTAAAAGTATCAGGCGAGTGATTTGCGTTCCAAATGAAAACATTTGAGTAAAGCTTGCATATATTGATAAAAACACTGTAGCTTCTGAGAAAAACCACCCTCTCTCTCTCTCTCTCTCTCTCTCTCTCTCTCTCTCTCTCTCTCTCTCTCTCTCTCTCTCTCTCTCTCTCTCTCTCTCTCTCTCTCTCTCTCTCTCTCTATTAAATGGATATTTGGGTATTTAGAGCGTAGGGTATTTGTATATAAGCACGAACAGTGATGTTTGAGATACACGTTCATTTAAGTTGACATAACACATTTTAACAAACCCCACCTCCCAATATTTACATCTTTGAACTTAATTATTTTGCATTGCAAAAACAGACAGACTGTCGTTTTATAGAACACGCTGCATTATCACAATTAACATGCGTTCGTACTAACACGAACTGTTACATCCTGTAGGGCGTGTCTTGTTTAATTATTACATATCTATTTGTGTTTGCAAAAAAACACATTTTTTGTGAACTTGGGGGCTCGTTTAACTCATCTACAATGTATTATACTGTCATTCAAAGAAGCGTATAATATTCCTCTTATTATAGGGTGTGCCTTTAATGCCATATCATGTGGCATATTATATTCGTCATAAAACTTTTAACTATGTGGTTGTCATATTATGTCAAAAACTTGAATATATATTTTATGCTGACTCTAATGCTGATTTTTTTTTGTACTTGTATTGTGTAGTGTGTAAAGAGGCGATTGGTCTGCCCCCTTACGGCAAGATTTCATCCTCCAGTGCCAGACAGGCTCGCAAGAAGAGCTCTTGTCAACCAGAAGACGGAAATATCTTCAGTC
The DNA here is from genome assembly GCF_016097555.1 of Gigantopelta aegis. Classification (NCBI taxonomy): domain Eukaryota; kingdom Metazoa; phylum Mollusca; class Gastropoda; order Neomphalida; family Peltospiridae; genus Gigantopelta; species Gigantopelta aegis. Next base: position 64,322,979 of record NC_054707.1, on the reverse strand, counting down.
AAAAGGCGTGGTGCGCCAAAGGACAAAATGGTAAATAACCTAATACATATTCACGTGTATACATATTTATGACCTAATACATATTCATGATCTCGATACATATTTATGTACTTGATACATATTTATGAAAAGCTTAAAGTCGTCATCTTATATATTTTTTACCGTCAGATTTAATTAAAAAAAATTGTTTTCGAGCATATATCCAATTAAGGTTCAAGCACTCTGGCCATGGTGAATAACCTGAAAACATTACCCTTTTACGTTAAAATAAAGTGAAGATTTGACGTGCGTAGCATTGGTGTGGGGTTAGGCTGGGGAGAATACATGAATAAGTTTCATTTGTAAGAAATAAAATATTTTCATTTAGCCTATTTGTTTACGGGATACATTTTGTTTCCAAAATGACATTAATTATTTTAATGAATAACCCTACTCTAAACATAATCCTAGCCCACTGGTAAGATTGAAAGGTAGGCTTTAAGTAGCAGCTGGTGACAAGCTTCAGTTCATATAAAACCTTAACATTTACCCTCGCATACATCAGCCGACAACGTAGTTATGACCTTACCCCAGTTCCCCATCCCAGTTTTAAAATGATAGAAAACCTGTCCCGCATAATATTCTAGAAGATGATTTTGCAAGCCAGAAACGCAACAAGGCAGCCAGAAACGCAACAAGGCAGCATACCCCCAACCCCTCACGTCTCAAATAGATCGCGGCCTTCTAATGTTATATACTTGTAATCAATTATGCATGCCCCAATTCCACTTCAATTTGTTTTTTAGTTATGCGTCTCTGACAAATGCAGAGAAACACCCGCGTAAATTGCATTGTGACGTCAGTTACTGGTGTCGTGACATGCATGTGTACAGAAACACATAGTATTTGAGACCAAATCTAATTCACTTCTAGAGTAGTTATGCCAATGTAAATTACAGAGATGTATTGTGGGACTGAATGAATGAATGAATGAATGAATGAATGTTTAACGACACCCCAGCATGAAAAATACATCGGCTATTGGGTGTCAAACTATGGTAATGCAAACAAATAAAGTGATGATCAACATCAATATAAAAATTCAAAATTTAATTAAAAACAGTGTAAAGAACTGTGCAAAAATAGAAATATCACAGATAGATACTGACTTTTACTCAAAATTTCAATTTTATCTCGAAAAAAAACAAGGGGATTTGTGCTGTATTGGCCATTCTCAAAGAGAATGTTACACCCCTGTACCACGGTGAGGTTACAGCACGCGCAGGGGTAGTGGGACTGAATGACATGACAGTACTGTGGGGTTGACTGCTAGTAACAGTTAACTTCCTGATACTGCGGATGAGGATTTTGCTTGCAATCAATATTTGATATTACTTTCCATGTGTTCCCATCAGTATATTACGATAGGCCAAGGCACTCTAATTGAGTGCCGCTGTCCACTTAAGGTTCAGGTACGTTAATCCTGGGCACGATTTTAAACGAGCAGAAGAATGATGAAGAAGCAGATTAACGGTGCTTATTGTTTCCCAGATTACATATAAAGTTAGTTGGGCTTTTTTTTTAATATTGTGTTCACATGAAATATCAGCCGTTTAAAAAAAAAAAAACATCGTCGAATTCATAAATATTAAAAAAATATTTTTTCTTCTGCTTTTACATATTTTGTTAATATTTTACAAAACATTCATTCGTGTACCTCAGCAATCTTGCAAACATTCCTTGCATATTGAAAACGACTTGGCTTTTGTTGCTACCAGTCTTATCTTAACACCGTGAATGCTGGTCACGTGAGTGTTGTGTGGTTGTGACGTACGTGTTCTGCTGTAGCAAAGCAAATCGTCGTCAGGATAGCAGTATGAAGAAAATTCACTGTGCGCCGGCATTGTGCTGCGCTTCGCAGACCATAAATGTAATTTTCCACATGACTGGTCCCAAATTATTTACCTTTTCACAGATAGGAGTTTTGAAACGTCCTATCTTTGACTTCTATCTTCGCCTACTGTCGCAATACCCTGCAAAAAATATTAATCTTATACACAAGCGAGCGCCATGGGAGTATTTGATTGAATGCAACGTTGTACCGCAGGTTAACAAATCACGTATTTTAACCAGGCGACAAGAATAAATAAAATATATACTACTGGAAATAAATAAGGGAACACGTGGTATTTAAGACCCAATTATATTAGCTATTAGAGAAGTTATTCGTGTATAAAATACAGGAGCCCATTTCACAAAACATTGTAAGTTTGCGTCTGCTACTAGCAGTTATACCGGTCGTGCGTTTGCACGTGTTTGGCATCAATTTCACGCAGAAAATGACATCACTGCGGCAGCTGGTGTATTTTAAAGACAAAAGAAAATGAAATATGTGTTCTTCTAACTATATTTGTTATACTATAATAGTAATAAGAACTGTGGTTTAGTCGTAGATTTACGTGTACGTGCAAAACTAGGCTTACGATGTTTTGTGAAATTGGGCCAAGATATGTAATTTGGGATTGTGTGTCAGTACTGTGAGACTGACTGCCAGTAACTCTGCTAACTTTCTGACACAGTGGATCAGGATGTTGGTTGCAGTCAGTATTCGCTGTGACTATTTATTATGTGTCCCCTTATTTCTTTCCATCAGTATAAATAAAAAGAAAACCTGAATAAATAATGTAGGTGTAGTTCTTGGTGATATATCTATACCGTTTTAGTTCTGGTGGGTAGCAAGGTCGATTCCCCCTCAGTTGAACCAATTCGTGCATACGGCAATAGCGGGTTTCTTCTCCAATATTCTAGAATAGGTGTAAAAAGTTACAATTTTGGATTTTGCTAATGTTATAGGCCTATTATGTTAGAAAGTTTTGATCACAGGTGATTTTTAAATGTTGTTCATCAGCATTGCATGCCAAAATAGTGCAGGATGTGGATTTGTCTTGTTTTAACCATAGAAGCTTATAAAGTAAAATGCCAAAATATCCACTAGCCCTTGATTAATTTTGTTGAGTATATGATTATGCATTTATAAATAAAATACTATTTCAAACAAGTAACCAGGTTTTAGATAGAAATAAAATACACTATTTTAATAAAAGACAAGTAGCTTTAACGACTACCAAAATTTCCCGATGGGTCATGTCTTCCATGTTGATTTTCAGATAAACAATGGCTTCAGGTTGACGTTGGCCCTCCTACCCTGGTGACGGGGGTTCTGACAAAGGGGCGGGCCGATACTCGGCGCAAACACTGGGTGGAGCGCTTCCGAGTTTCCTACAGCAACGACACGAGGCTGTGGTACTTCTACAAGGACGCCGACCATCTTGACCCCAAGGTAGGAGCGTGTTATTGCCATCATGTATTGTTTTCATCCATCATTACCAAGCTTTGGTCAGTTGTAGTTAGTTGCCAGATGTAGTCCAAGATACGAATCAGGGGCGGGAAAATAGGAGGGAGTAGTTTTTCAACCTAATATATTTATTATTAAAAATAGGCCTGCTATAATGTTGGAAGTAAAAATATATATAATGTAACATGACTGCAGTAATCGGTACAATTGATTTTGAACTCGACCCCCCCCCCCCTTCCCAAATACACGCATATTGATTATGTGTAAAAAGGTTATGATCCCAATCCCACTGCCAACTCCAACGTTGATATACTCCGCCGTGCCTGGCCCTTGTTGAAATAAAGACTGGCAAATAACTTAGAAAAAATCCGCACGTGTCTCATTAGGTTAAGCCCGGAGCACACTAACCGATTTTCCGTAGACTGGTAAAGTTAGACAAGTCATGGGTTGTCAGATAATGACTAACGTTTTTTTTTAGTCCAATACATCTTACCACACGGTAAATGTACACACAGATGGAGTATGTAGAGTGTACCAATTACAAATCTAAAGTACAATTCATCAATTGAAAATCAGCATTTTACTGATCATACATCTACGTTCTATTGATAAAAATATTAATTCTTCTGGTAAAATACTACATACCACTGATAAAAAAAATCTGCATGCCACTGATGGAAAATCTACAGTTCATCAATGAAAACATGTGTAATCTACCAATGAACAATCGAAAATGTTCATCAATAAAAATCAATATTACATCATTTAAAATATATACAGACCATCATTATAAATGTATTTTTCACAGATGAAAAATCAAAAGGTCACTGATGAAAAATATGTTCGTGTGTTGCGGGCTTTAGCTTCATAAGCGAGTGGTGTACTGAATGGAAGGACTGGGGGAAATATTTCATGAACGATTTGAGACAAATGACTCGTCGCAAAATGCACGCTTCATCGACTGCAGACTATACATCAGTTTAAAATGCGTACGGTGCATGGATTAAGACATTGAGTTGAAGACTAAATTAAATATATGTCCTTTTTCACCCGTCGCCGCAGTTTGAACAATATTATCATTGATTTGTATATCTTCTGTTTTGCGGACGAGTTCATGTATGTAGAAATATCTGTATTCACTGATTTATTAATACATTTATCTATTTTGTATATATTCGATCATTTGAACATTCGGGCATTTTATAATTCATTAATTCATTCATTATTTACATATTCACATGTATTTATTATGTTCTATAATCCAGTATTTCTTTCTCTGTTGTACATGGTTTTATACATATGTAAATCATTTAAAACTTGAGTTGATAAGGTCACTGTGAAGAATAAACAATAATTTAGAATAACATACATTAAGATAATACCCCGGCTCTGTGACATACATAAGTGCCATACCACCCCGCAGAGGTTGTTCAAAAGAATCCTTAATTGATTTTACGCGTTTTGATTTTTCTGTTCAGGCGACCGGTGATAAGTTGTGCTTTATCAAGATGTAAACTGAATTCCAGTGGTACATTTCCACAATATAATACGGCGTCGCGTGCAAGTATGTACCACGAATTTAACGATTGGTCGTCATTGTTTTTCTTCTGTGTGTGCGTGTGTTTTGTTTTCCTGAAACAACAACGCGATCCACCAGGCGCGGGTTGGTAATGTCGTAGACCCCCATGGCGAATTAGGTTTCTGGACCCCCCGAATCATACAGTTTTTCTTATTCTGACCTACTGCGGCCCCGTGACTGCCAGATGCCCTGGGTCTATGCCCGATTCATCCGACTGCTAAGTCTGCCTGTAGTTGGCGCTACCATAATATCTAGCTGACTATTCAGGTGAAACAAGACATTCTAATAACAGCCGAAAACAACGGTTTAGTGCTTTTACTTATAAACATACTAATAATCTAATATATACTTGTATATTTAGGATCTCAGTAGACAATGGTGTTTTATCCGAAGAACCTGGCTTAGACTACGTAGCAACATTGCTTTTAGTAGAAATAGCTGACGCTCTTAATAGTCTTGGGAAGTGAATGTGGCTGCTGATTAGGTCCCTCGCCATCTTTCTCAGGTTTACGCTGAAGATTTGTTTTTCTTCTTCTTCTACTGTTTATTGTAGTATACACTTACCAACTTAGTTAGGCTTAACAGTCCAAACAAATGGACAAACAAAACTACTTAGCAATAACTGAAGTTAGATTCAAACAAACCAGCTTCTGAGTATGTTTCGCGTAGTCTAGTGGTTGAACATCAGCTTTACCATGTTAAGTACAATTAATATTATTTATTTACATACAGATTTAATAAAACATGTTTGTCGGTTAACTGATGATCAAATTACTGTTACAATGTTATATAATACTGATATAATTTACGAGAGCCGTCACGATTTAGTCAAAATTTCTTTGGGACTTTGTCTAGTGCACGACTATGGTTTTGAGTTTGTTAGTGGGTTTGTACTTCCGATTTTCTATATTGAAAACCATTCACGTTAATATGTAGAGTTGTATTTGTTTTCTCTCTCTTGAAAATACCAGAACAAAGCCATATGTTTCATGAGCAGTATTGGGTGGAGTTAAGGTTTATCATACACCATTATATTGGAAATAGAATTATATAATGAAAGAAAAACTGCTTCTTTCACTAGGCGATGTCATTTAGCAGTTATAAAAAAAGTCCAAAGTTACATTTAGCTACATATTATCCTCATATTTTTCTCTCTTTTTTTCACAAAAAAAACCCCTAACATAATAAACCATAAAAGAAAAACAAACAAACAAAACAACAGCTATTAAACTGCCGCGTTCCATTCTTTTATTGCAAATTTATTTCACCACATCGCGACATCTGTTCCAATTGATTTATAGAACGGCGAACACAGATATATACCCACCAACAACAAACTATACAAACAAACAGGTCTGGATTTCAAAATATGTTTCACTCACAGTCATCTGATACGGGCAACCACGCCAAGAGTTTAACATTTGGACTTAAAGGTATCTGCGGCGTTTTATAATTGTACGGAGTCACAAACGGAGTGACTCGACCAGTGTATTGTTGGTACAGCGGCATTGTACGTCTTATCGAGTGAGGATCTGGTGGAAACCGATCCAGTCTCGAGCCACTCTATCCCGCTGCCTCTCCACAAGGACAATGTCTAGCTATTTGCTCTCCTCGAGAGGACCGCCACCGGTTCATTCTCTAGAGGTCCTCCTAGGTCACCTATCAGTGTCAGATATTCTTTTGACCAAATTGGTAGTACTTGATCAAAAAATGTTTTCAGCTTTGAGGTTTCTAAGTATAGTAAATACTTGATCAATATCAGGGTTTTAACTATAGTAAATACTTTATCAATACAAGGGTTTTTGAGTACAGTAAATACTTGATCACTACAGGGGTTTATTAGTATAGTAAACACCTAACCAATGGCAGGTTCTGGAATAGTAGCCGAGTCTCAATAGTTATTATGTACCCGGGTAAGCCACTGCTAAAAATATAATAGTAGAAATAAGTCTTGTTCCATGTCGTTTTATATATTAAAATATAATATGTGTCAGTTGCTGACAACTAGTATTCAGACCCCGACTACTTGTATATTTGAAGCCCACCAATGTACACGACTGTTGTTACTGGTGTTACACAAGCATGTCTTAAACAATAGAAGCCAGGTCTCAAATATTACCCAGTGAACAAAAATATACCCCCTAGCTTGGGTTTAAGGTTCTTGTCTGTACATTGTTAATTTTGTTTATAAAACGATAGGTATTTTCTGATGCCCTGTTGTTTAAAGCTATAGCAAATATTTGTTTGTTTTATAAATCTGATTGATAAATTTTCGTTTGGTTGTCTATATGGCGGGGGTGGGTGCGTGGGGGGGGGGGGGGGGGTGAGGTGGGGTTGTTTAAAACCAGACCATCACAATATATATTAGAACAGTAGGCGCGAAGTCGTTAGTGACTGATGCATAACACGTCCAGTATTCACATATCTCAGTAAAGCTATTACTGTAATAAAGAAATCCTATCTTTGTACAAAGCAGAGTCCAATGCATGTTTTGACAAGGTCGTGACTGCGGCCACGAAGCCCTGTATTATAGGTAACTGTCACTTCCCATTACTTAGTGTGCGCACCGAAAGATCTTCTAGTACATTCATGGCCCTATATGTATATTGATTTAGGGTAGGGGGTTGTTTTGGGGGGTGTCGTTTGAGGTGGATTTTTAAATCATAATCAGCGTTATTATTTAATAGTTATATAAGTCAATGAATGTACACGTGGAAGGCATCGAAATTATTGTTCTAAACCTGGCGAATCTGTTGTGCATTATTTTAATGCAAACATAGTTAGCTTGTTTAATTTTATTTTGTGGGTTCTGGGTAATGTAAACTATTGGCACTGAATACTGCTTTGGTCCTGTGTTTATATTTGTAACAACTATAATCCAATACCACGGACGGGAGTCTGATTTTGAGGTAAATTCGACCCAGGTATTTTGTGACAGTTTAAAACATATTTATATAGCAAAATACATTTATTGGCTTGTGTTTGCTTAATAACCTATGAACAATTTTATTTTTCAGATTATTGATTTTATAGTTTGAAGAATACAAAAACAACCACCATACACTGTATTGGCAATACATATTTACTTTACAATATGTAACATTAGCTACCATAATGCGTCTAATAAACGAGCCATTATAATCAACTAATGCATATATAAATAAACTAGATACTCCTTTCATATTCATTATTTTAACAATTTCCATTTGAGTGTTTCCAAAACCATCTTCAAGAGGATCTTACAAATAGATCTTATGACATTTTAATATTTTCTTCGGGTTTCGTTCGTTTTTCTTTCTTTCTCTTGTATATGTAACAAGGCATTCATTACAATTCATACTTTACAACTTCGTTATTTTTATTTCATTGTATTTATTTATTTATTTTATTTATAAATTTATTTATTATTGTCTTCATCAGTTTCGTTGACATAAGTATTAAACATAGCTGTCTCAGAACCGAAGAGAATGAATACATGCATCTGCTGTCCTCCACCATTTACCGCCTGTATACCCCGCCAGATTGTGCTTTAGAGGTTTGCCTACAAACTAAAAATAAATTTAGTTGAGACTCTTCCTCCCACTATCCTAGTAATCATCCCATTACTCACTTGACACGAAATCAGACGACGAAAGCAGCCGACAGTAGTAACGCTAGTGGCGCTAAAACAAAATAACTTACATGTAACGTCTACTTCGCTAGCCAGGTGTATTTTGTTGTTAGTAATAACAAATTACATTTTCAAAAATATTTACAAGCAATATCCTTTGTCAAGATACCAACAATTTGTAGTGTTAACCTTGAATCAATATATAAGACAAGAATTATATTCTACATATATGTATAGCGTTGTAAACAAAATAATGTAAAATAAAGAAAAAATAATACATCTTTGTCTTACGCACCAGATGCAATGTCTTTGTTGTCGTTATTGTGATTTTATGAGTGGCATGATTGAAATTAAAACGACATAACTGACATTGCTTTCAGAATCATTTCTCTGTTAAAGTCACGATTTTAAGTTTCCTAAGAGCGTGCTTATCCAGAATGACGTGGCTAGCTGAACTGACAAATGTAGTTAGCTTTTCGAATGACATGTTTACGCTATTAATGTAGGGAAAAAATATGTTTAGACCTCTGTCGCCAATTAGTGTTCCTCTGAGCTGCTTTGATAATAATAATTTTAGACAACAATACGCCTTTGCAGAAACAAATATGCATAGAACAAAATAAAACCAAGCATAGAACTTAACACTAAAGTCGTGTTATAACGTGTGGTAAAACGATGGTATTTCTTTCTGGTATAAAATCTCCATTACATTTTCAATTACAACGGTGCAATTAATTAGAAAATATATCACTCGTTATCTGCTGTGTGTTCAGCCGATTATCATCACGTGACGCCACAGTAGGGTCCTGTTGGTAGATTCTGACCGTGACATCTTGTGTCAACCTTGACACAAGGACTGGAGCCAATTGAAATCGAGATGAGATGCTGCAGTGATTAACATTTCCAAACTCTTCGTTGTAGAGTCGATGGTTGTGGAGTCCACCGTTTAATACAACTTCTTCACATTTAATACCTGACAAATACTCCGAGGAAGGCCTGGTAAGCACTAACGAAGGTGGAAAGGTCTCATATTTGAACCCCTATCCTGCGAAAACCAGTCTTTTCAAACTCAATTTAAAACGAACAAACACAACAAAACAAAGGAAAACTTAAAAATAAAAATAAATAGAATTTTAATTGAAAATTGAATTAAAAACTATATGATTATTCCAGTTTTCGAAGCATAGAAACTGTATAGGAAAAAACAACACAAGTAGCGTATACCGTATTTATTACAATAGGCGCTTCCTCTCCGTTGTCTGGTAACACTTATTGTACTCTTTCTGCAAGTATATCAGCCTAATCAAGATGTGATAAAGGCGTTTGGAACATGGTTCTGGATCACAACCACAGAAGAGAAGAGGAACCTGTTTAAAAATGGATAATAACTTCTTTATTTCTGTTTGATTCAGTCGATGGCAGTGTTCTGGTTTATATTATTGTTTTTATTTTCCAATTTTATTATTTATTTATTTATTTATTTATTTGTTTATTATTGACCGTGGAAGAGAAAATAGGCATTGGTAATCTCTGACATTAATCTATGAGGAGTTGAGCACAGCAGACCAGACAACTACATTATCCAGGGCATGACGTTTGTAATTTAAATGGACGAGAGCACGAAATATGGGTTACCTGTTGAAAACAGTTCGGATCATCATGATAAGAGGAGATGATAATCCTTTCCAAAGTTCAAGGCAAGGAAGCACTGGTTTCACTTCCAGTGCAGACAAATAACCGTCTGGAATATGAATATTCCCTTATAAGAACACAGTCGATACAGCACTAACACTCATCGTATGTTGAACTGGATCTTACAGTAGTCCTAGGACACAGATACATTATTTAAAGTTACGTTATGGAACACTAACCAGTAAACTAACTGTCCGATATCTGGAGTGTCCTGACATACGCTCAAACTGAAGATGCTGGTGGCAGCGGTTGTGAAAGACGAATCCGCCGAGAAAGCTGAGATTTGGAAGAAACATTATATGGAAGTTGTCTGCTGGAGTAAATACGGTATTAAGTAACATTGAAAAATGAAAATACTGGTTTGTAACTTTAATAAATTAAACACAAATTAATCTGAAGTATTCAAATGAAGTTATTCGGTTGCTTGCATTCCAATTAATTGAACAAGTTCACCCCATTGGATTCAAAATATATTTGTGAAGAAACAAAACCCCACCTCCTCAAAAGAAAATTGCAAAAACTAAAAATATCATCTTTAAGTGATGAAATATCATTTTATCTTTTGGCTAAAATACCAAAACCGTTATTTAATACTTCATAGAAAGTAAAATACAATTATATACAATTGTTGTTACCTTGGTAATAAACTTCATTTGAAATTCAGAACGCTGTGTGAATTACATTTGACCATTATAAATTATTTAATATTCAATTTTGTTTTCATAGGAACAATTAATAATAGACGAAGTATTTCAATAAGATGCAGGATAGGGGTATAAATATATTTGCTTTTTAACTTATTTCTTAATATTATGTGATCTGAATGCCTCATCTCTCTTTTTAACGTGCTTGTATTAATTGTATATATATATTTATTTAATGCCAGTAAATAATAATGATGTTATATTCAGTGAGAACTCTACTTTTGTAATCTGCTTAAAAGATTCTGTAAATTTAGTAGCTGATAAGAGTTTTCATCGCATGTGTTGTTTGCAGTTAATAACAATTTTACAGTGAACAGTTATTTTAGTAAAACATGATGCATGTAATGCTAAGATTTAATGCATGTTTGATAGGTTATGTCTGATGTGGTTTGATGTAACGACTTCTGATTATTGGTCAATTTTTGAAAAAAAGGATTCATGTTTGATAATGTTTTAACAGTTTTGAAACATTTTCAAAATTAATGTAAAAAAAAATTATATTACAATTTTGAGCATTGGTTTCCTGAAGAAATAAAATCAATTTAGTAATAATTTAAAGTATATTCCTTATCAAAAATAATAACAAATAAAGGTAGCTCGAGTCCTCTTATAATGCAATAAAGTTATTGCATCATAAAGGATTACCATGTTTAAAGGGGGGTGGGGGGTATCAAATTCATGTCGCGTATTATAGATCGTACAAACAATGTTAGGGGCCGTTCAGAATTATCAATATTTTCACAAACGTACGCTGGGGTGGGATGGATGGATAGTGCCAGCGTACACTTTTGAAACGCTCAAAAATGTTGATAAAGCACTAGCAAAATCAAAATCTTTGTTGTACGCTCTTACGAAGGGAGGGACTAAAAAGAAGAACAAAAGAGTACGATTTGTATGCTTGTGTAAATATTTCAGAATTGTGGTTGGCCCCTAAAACCTTTACATTTTGTGTATTAATATGTCGATAAATTTCTTCCATTTTTATCAAACCACTTACGGACATGCCACGATTTTAATAATAATAATAATAATAATAATTTACTCTCTATTACTGACAGCATGTATATAATTCACTCACAACTCACACGGTCTAACCGACATTAACTACTCTTTGACTAATTGTTTGTCACTTAAACTGAGCATGCATGCAGGCATCTTATTAACATACCTCATTAATACCATAAACAACTCCACACCGAATGGTCACGACTCCACTGAATCTCTCGAGCACAACACAACCTCTCAACGCATCGCATCGCATCCCCTGTCGGCACGGGAATGTTTTGTTTATTTTTCATATTTTTTGTCACATTCAGCGTTATTTTGCACGTCCTGTAGTTCCTGTTGCACTTCCACTGGTTGTCGCAAGGTGCTACGGGTATGCCTGGATCACACTAAGGGCATGGGTAGAAAGGATGTAGATGGTGCACCTTCGCGTCTGCATTCGTCACGTAGTGACGTCATCGTCTGTGCATATCGACACAGAAGAGGTTAGACTATCTTTTAAAACCAATTTTTGCTTTTCTTCTGCAGCTATTTGGCGGCAATTCAGATAAAAATACGCAAAGGACACATTTCTTGAACTCGCCGTTCGTTGCCAGATTTGTGAGGTTCCATCCTGTAGAGTGGCATGGCAAAATCAGCATGCGGGTCGGTCTCCTGGGCTGTCCTTTCACGGGTATGTATCACGAGTGAACTGTCCTGTTTTACCCGCTTGAATTTCAGAGGTTGTTATCCAGGTCCCGTGCCTATAAAACGCTTAGAGTCTTAGACTCAAGACTCTAATAGAGTCTGCTACTTTAACGTTATGGCACCGCCATACAAATTGTATGTGTGTGACTTCATTAGAGATTTGAGTCTAGACATTATTGTTTTATAAGCACGGGCCCAGATGCGAAGTCAGAGAGATCAGGATTAGCCAATCCTGTATACAGGGAAATCCATTTTTATTCTTTCGCCTGGAGAGTTCTTAACTGTAAATGCTATTATCTGGTAGAAAGGTGTTCACAATGTTGAGTGTCAATGGGAAGTAATGAACAGTTTAAATTATCATAAGGCAACATTTTCCTTGACCTCTACCCCTATCGTTAACCACCACCTAGATAAATCGCGTTTTGAACTCTAAAACTTCAGCACTATCATCACCTGCTAAATGAATAAATCCAGTAAGGATTCTCCTTCAAAATGATTCTTGAACCGCCACTGGAACATTTTGTTTTGTCCAAATAACGAAATAAAGGTTAACATTCACTTCCGGTCCGCCAGCATACATCTAGTCTTCCAGAATTATTCGAAAACATAAAATGTTGCAACTTTAGACTCTTGCCATTAATGTATACAAAAGGCAAACACTAGTGTGTATGAACAAGATGAAATGTACGTTTAAAAGGTTTGGGGAGGAATATAGCTTACTTGGTAGGGTACTTGCCTGTGGTGCTACTGTCGTAAGATAGAGCCCCCTCAGACGACTTAATTTTAGAGGAGGGGTCCCCACCAGTGCCCCACGATTGGCATATCAAAGGCCATGGTATGTACTGTCCTGTCTGTGTGAAAGTGCACATAAAAGATTCCTTGCTGCTAATTTTGAACTGAAGACTATGTCAGAATTACCATATATTAAACATCGAGTAGTCGATGATTAAGAGATGAATGTGTTCTTATGGTTTCTTTAAACGAAACAAAATTTAACTTTACCTTGAAGAGGCTGTATCTTATATAATCAAACATCCAATAGCTAGCGATGATCAATTAATCAATGTGCTCTAGTGGTGTTGTTAAATAAAACAAACTTATATAATACAATTCTGAAGGGTTTGTTACACATAATATAAGTAATTACGGTCATTGACATTTTAGGGTTAATTTGCAAGTGAAAAACAGTATTTATTACGCATACCATTATACAGTACTTAACCCTAGAATCTTCAAGAACGTAATTTGACTGGAGGCCGTATCTTCATTCACGTTGTAACAATAGTACACGTGGGATAAGATGAAGTAAGTTAATACGTGATTAGTGCCAACATAAAACTTGACACTCATCATTACGTTTCATTCCACAATTTGATTAACTACTATAGGGAATTTAATTTCTTGTCACTCAAATAAACTTTGAAAGCGCGTGAACGCTTCGCCTGTTAGGGATTTGCCAAAACGAAAACGAAACACATTCTGTTTGATCTGTTTTTAAAGGTCTTAATCCACTTTACCACTGAAATAACAAATAATACAGGACGTGGTTTCGTGTCTTAATATTTACAAAGCGTCTTATGTTCACTGAAAGTGTTGCCTTTGTTGTTCCCGTTGTTTTCGTTTTTGAAAGAAGCTTATTCTGAATGTGTTTTAATTGTAAAATCGTATCAGCGCACAGAGTAAATTGACGATGCGCTTGTTTTGTTCGGTTTAGTCAATATTGTGACAGGCAAAAACGAAATATATAGAACGGTTTTTTAACGACACCATCAACACACTGGAATGTTTAAACGACGTAATGTGACACATCTTGAAGTATGTCAAAGGCCGTGGTATATGTTATCCTGTAGGTGGGAAAGTCCGTATAAAACATCCCTTGTTGTTAAGGAAACTTCTGTCGCATAACAGCATGGACCTTATTATAATTTTAAATGTAATTTATATGCATGTTCCCTTAGACAGGAAAACATATAACACGTTCTTTCGTGTACCAGTAGTGGAGCACTGGTTGGGACGGGTGAAAACTGTGGGTCCAGTGAGGGGTTGGGGTCCATCCTATGACAGATCATACCTCAAGAGAGCGCACCATCACGTTTCAGCATATCACCACGCCCCTTTTACGTTATACGTGATGTCACCTCCATTTCCACCTGGAGCTCGGTGCTACTGAAAGGGAGGCGGTGATAAACAAGTGGTTATTAAATTTATGCACCATGCGCATACGCTCTAAATTAAAAGGACACTCATTGTGTTTTACGCGTTTCCCACCCTCAATAAACTGCAACAGTGCGTCGAAACAATAGCAAAAGAAGAAGATCCGCATGACAGTAGTTCACCTCAGTCCACACGTCACAATTTATGAGACAAAGAAACACATATTTCCATCAACTTATGCATGCATCACTGCCTGGAAAAAATCCACAACACAGATATAAAACTAGTGTGGCTTGGTACAAACAACAAGAGTTACTTCTTTTTTTCTTTGTCCAAATAAAGAAATTTGTTTTTGGTTGGGTGACTTTTAAAGAAAAAGATTAAAACGGAATCTGCTAAGTCATGATGATGCTCATGATGCCAAGCATAATTATGATGTATTGAACAAAACAAGAACGACAACCGTAGACAGATAAACATTTCACAAACAGGAACGATAACCTCCACCAGATAAGCCTTGGCTCGAAACCCACAGACTGTCTTGGCATCAGGGCACGCGTGGTTGAGCAGGGGATATGTCACCACAAACTGCCATCATTTCTAAAGGATAGATAAAAAATATAGGTGGAATACAAAACAAGGGTCAAGACAGGGTTTCTTCTCCCGACTGCTTGTTAGTGATTAGGTATTGTGAGGTACTGTAATTACCGGCAGCGGGCGGTCATGACTCCAGATGTACCAACAACATTGAGGAATTCAATGACGTCTCGAAAGCTAAACTCTTCTTTGAAAGACTTATTACGAGTCAGTGAATGATTGCCGCGCTTGAAAAACATGCTGCAAGGCTTCGGAATAGACATTTTTTTGTTTGACGTTCGAATAATTGCATCGTATTAAACGCTCGACTTGTCTGGGTAGTCAGGTGAAGAGAATTTGAAAAGAAAGTTTTCCGTATCTCCCAAACCAAGTCGTGTAACATTTGCATATTTTAGCAACGCATTCTTAAGTCAGTGTCTAAAATAAGTATGCATGTGTGCTTCACCCATCTACTGGCGTACTCTTAAGATATTCAAATATAAATTTACGAAGTACAATAACGAATGTTCGAAACTATGCGTGGAATGCATTCAGGTTGGCGATGTGAAGTAAACTGTGGGGACGGTGGGGTGAATAGCAAATTGAAGATGATTCTTTGTCCCGCTAACACAAGTAACCAGTTTCTTCTTCTTCTTCCTTACCACAAAATAATAAAGGACCGTCGAAGTCCAGTACTGGTGAAAGTGAACCCCTGCTTTTCAAATGGCGTAAAACGTGGTCTGACATACTGACTCTTTAGGGCGATTCATGCATGCCTCCCGTATACACTATTGAACCTTCGGATACCAGTAACAAATTATACGTAATGTTTTAGACATCCCCCCCCCCCCCCCCCCCCCCCCCCCCCCCCCCAGACATCAAAATGCAATACAATCATTGCAAAACACAATGTTCTGGAATCATAGTCCTCAAGCACACTCAATTCTGTATCAAATAAGAACCGGTATCTACAACGTGTGGCTGTTCTGGCCTGTAGGAACCATACGTGGAAGTGGGTGGGTGAGGCGCGCAGGCACATATTTGGTTTATAATTATGTTTGGGGCCTCTAGTGGGGAACACACGCTTCCCTCAAAAGTCACCCCACCCTCCCCCGGTCCCTATAGGTCTGTTGTTATATTATAATATCAAATATTGTGCATGTAGAAGTATCCTTGTTTAAAGTGAGACATTTTCATGTTTTCAGGACGATGTTCACAAGGTTTCATGAGAGTGAACGAAGACACTCCATGTGGTACGCATAACGTTTACTTCACACATTTACAGCACATGCATGTTAGTATACAGTACTAGCGTAACATGCACAAACCCCACAGACTGTTCGGGTTGTTTTTTTTCTGGGGGTTTTCTGACTAAAACGTAATAACCCATCAGTGGAATAGTTATGTTTTCATCATATTTTACTTTTGTCGTTCATGTCAATTGTTGCTTAAGATTGTTAGAAGTATACGGAAAGAGTTCAACATGCTTAATGTTTTATATTTTACAGATGGACGTTTTGCAGTAGCTGCAGCGTTGTAGTTTTCATTATTTAGGTTATCATGGTTCTGTGTCACCTGTTTTGGTTAGATCATTAGACTGTTTTCTGTTGGGAATTGAAATATACAGACACCAGATTGATGTTTTGGTAATGGTAAACTAGAAAAATTGACCTAAAATGGTTACGCTGTCAATAACTGATACAGGATATGTTCAGTGTTGGAATATTCCATAATACATAACTATTTTTACAGAAACATCCATTCATTCCAAGTATTCCATTTCTCCTCAATAGAGAGAAGTAATTTAATGGTATACAGCCATTAAAACTGAATTTTACTGGAATTTCGCAGACTGGGGACAGGGTGTAGACCCCTAGAAATCTCCCCCTGTATAAATGTCTGCCTGTTATAAGAACCATTCAAATATTAATTAGACTGTTTACGATGCACAGTTTTGGTTATCTTTATTGTTACGTGTTGCAGTTGAAAACTTGGCGTTCAAGAAAGAGAGCTGGATCAACAACAAGCGACACTACAAACGTCACATCAGGAATCAACTGCAGGCGGGCCACGCGTCACGCGCCGTGGACGGTAACCTTGACCTGACCTTCACTAGTTGCACAATTCTGGACAATCTGTACGGCGACAACCCAGTGTGGACGGTTGATCTAGGTACCAAGCAGGCTGTGGCTGGAATCATTATTTACACGTGGCAGGGCGACAGTCCAGGTGAGTGTATGTTCATGACAGTAAAACCCACAGGGCCAGATCCATGACATATATTTGGGAGGGGTGGGGTAAGAAAAAATGGGCACATGGACTAACAATGGATTTAAAATAAACCAGTTTAAAAAAAACACCCAGAAAGCAAGCACTTGAATATATTTAGGGGAGACGAGACATCTGACCCCCCCCCCCACCCCACCATTAGATACGCCTCTGACCCAGACCCCTCTTAAATGTTAAACATCTGAGTCATCTATGCATGCCGATGATCGACAGGCATTCTCAAGAAGATCCTTTTGTATCGATGAGTATTTTGGTTTTGAAAATTTGAGCATGATGGTTTTACAATATGGGCAGATACCTTTCAATTGATTAGTATTCTCGTTTTAGAAATAATGCCCTAGTGGTTTTACAGTATTGGATGATACCTTTCAATTGTTTTATAAGGTCTTGTTCTGAGCAATATTTGAATGCACTAGTTGAATGCCCATGGTGATTTTGCAACATTGAAAAATACTTTTACATTCGTTCACAACAATATCTTGTCCTATTGTAAAACCTATAGTTGGAAATACAGTTAAGCTGTCTTATCTTTGTCGTTTAATCTTTCACTGAAATTTATTTTTTAAATTTAATTTTGACTATTCGAAGAAGACACTGTATATTATTTGCCATGTAGCTACTATAGGCTAGACATAGCCCGGTGCGACTGTCTGTCTGTCACTACTGATGGAGAAGTTATGAAAATCGTTACTTCTATTTGCAGACGGCACCCCAATTTCAGGTGGAATACAGAGCTATCCGGTGCAAGGTCACGTTCAAGGTGAGACACTTTACTTTCTTCTTTGATCCCTCCCCAGCCATTAGGTGCACTCTGGCGATGCTACAGAGTAGAACTGAAATGTGTAATAAAGTGAATATGTGGTGGTTAATAACAGCAGGTGTTCAATTACAATACAACTAGAGAATTCATAGTTTTAAATATGTTTCGTATTGAAGTAAATTTCTTTCTTGTTAAAACATAATATTTGCTTGTTTAGGATGGGGTTTTTTTTTGGTTTTATATTTTGTTTGTTGGTTGTTGTTAGGGGGGTTGTTTGGTGTGGGGGTTGTTGTTTTTTTGGAGGGGGTCGTTTTATGTTTTGTTTTGTTGTTTGTTGGGTTGTTTTAGGGGGGTTTTGTTTTTAAATTTAATTTTTTATTTAATTTTATCATGAAAACTATTTGTGGAATTTGTCACGATTCATAACCACACGTTAATATTTTCACAAAAGCGTATGTAACCAATAAAAAAAGCAAGATGACATCGTAGTAAACTCGTGGGAAGTTTTCTGTGTGTTTAGTCCACGCCGGCTACATATTGTGAAAAACATCAAAGTGGTGCACAACCATTGCTATTTCAAAGACATAGCACACAGGTTAACAAAAGGATTATTACATTGCACCGAAATCATGTTACAAATATTGCCTCTGTGCTTCCATACTTCTCCCCCACCCTGTAATAATCAACAAAACGCAACCCTAGAACGACGGGATGTCGTTACGTTTCGATAATTCTAAACATGTTAAATTATGCACATTCGAATTACAAGGTGATAACAAGTAAAGGCTTTCGGTGTAATTATTGTTGTTGTTTTGTTTTTTCCTGGACACATTTCTTTTCTCGTTTTAGTGCATTTTTATCCCCTTAATGTTTTACTCTCAGCAGTCTAGGTAATTTATTTAATAGTAGCTAATCCTTTGAATCCTTTCTTTGTATATATAAGCGAGATCACTTTTAGTCGCCGCGCGGACGAAGCACCTCGCAGCGATTCGTAAGCCGAAACGCGTTCAGTAAACGTTTAATAGAGGTTAACTCGAGGTGCGCGCAAATTGTTTCGTTGTTGATATTTACGACAGACACCACATTAAAAAGTCGACTGGTATTCACTCTTTGGCTGGGTGGTTTTGGTGTAGGTATACTTACGTATAGGGTTATGTTTGATGGGGGTCACGTTCGGGTCAAAGTACGTTAGGTCTCGAAACCGACCTCCTCAGGTGAACGAGTGTCAACGTGTTATTTTTTTCCACCCGAGCCTATTGTAGAGTCAATGCCCATAGTCTATTAATTATACATATATAGCACGCGTTTGCTCTGCATTAAAACATAACGACGGGTGTAAAACGTTTTAATCTACTTCAAACCAAAAGAAAACAAAGGGGTGAAGATATAATTATTAATTTTATTATCCTTTATATTAGAAGTAAAGTGTGCGTGTTTGTGATGTTTATACATAAAAACCTATTGCCAGTTAAAATCTGACATCAAAGATATTCATTTGTATTGTTCTAAATTCCTAACAAAATTAACGATACGTGAAAGAAAATGTTCCGAAAACGGATGAATAAATCTTTTGCGACGCCGTAGAGCAAACAGTATATAACATGGATGTATCCCTGTCTTTCCCCGGAGAATCGAAGGGTGTGCCCAAGACATACGTACTTGAACCATCAGTGGAGAAACAAAATTGCGTGCCAAATGGTTTATTGATTGACATGAGGAATGTTATATCTTTTTTTTAAATATCATATAGCAGGAATGTTATATCTTATTATAACTGATCTTCGCAGACTATATTGCTTACATTATCAGTGTTACAAACTTGAACAATACGTAGTCTTACATCCTACCACTGAAATGCTAAAATCCACTTTGGTTTGGAGTCGGTATTGGGATGCGAACTCAATACCGTCCAGCCTCATGAGCAGTGGCCGGTAACGTTTTGTTCACGGAATTACTGCCTATCAGTGATAGGGTTAATCTTATGAGCATTAAGAAACTCTGAACACTTTAGAGGTACTTGGGTCGAAGGATCGAATCTCCTCAGTGGACATATTCTCTTGTGGTCTCTCTCCCCCCCCCCCCCCCCCCCCCCCCCCCGCACCGGATGGAACGTTGTTCAAGGAATATTATTATATATTATGTTGTTGTTGTTGTTTCAGAGAGGAAGGAGTGTACGTCGTTCAGGGAATATTATTATATATTATGTTGTTGTTGTTGTTTCAGAGAGGAAGGAGGGCACGTCGTTCAGGGAGTACATGAAGAACCTCGACAAGCTCGTTATCTACGTGGACGAGAAGCTCAAGGACGACGACGAGACGTACGCGTCCGGCAACATGTGCAACTACGTCTCGAGCCTCAACAACGCGCTGTTCGCCAGGAAGATCCACATGCAGTGCATTCGGCGCCACGAGGGCCGCTACGTCCTCATCGAGGCCTGGGGCGTGCCCAACAGCTGGAGCCGACTCTTCAGCGCCGTCCTCTGTGAGGTGCAGGTCTACAGCTAATACAGACCTGGGGCTTGTTCACGTTTGTTTTATTCAGACTGAGAA
This sequence comes from Gigantopelta aegis, assembly GCF_016097555.1. Classification (NCBI taxonomy): domain Eukaryota; kingdom Metazoa; phylum Mollusca; class Gastropoda; order Neomphalida; family Peltospiridae; genus Gigantopelta; species Gigantopelta aegis. Next base: position 64,302,040 of record NC_054707.1, on the reverse strand, counting down.
CAGTGGAGATAATGGGAGTTTATGCAGATCATGGGACTTCATGGGTTCCAGGTGAAACAAAAAATAAAATAAAACAAAACAAAACAAAAATAAAAACACTTAAAAGGGTAAACATCAGCTGGAAGATTATTGCTTTCAAGTAATAATTAAAAAAATATATAAATAAAGACTAAAACCGTGTAAATGGAACTGACATGATGTGACCTCATCGTTTGAAAGACCGGAAGAGTTGTATATCCCTTCAAAACATTGTTAATATACTTTCTGGTTGTGAACGTTTATAGTTACGATCGATTTAGTAAGGGTGTTACAGAATACATCTAGTGCTTATCTTACAAACACAAAATTACTTACAAATGAGACACGACATTTCACTCATGAGGACAAGCGTTGTGTTGAATCACGTGATCTTGTGTTACGTCACTGTGTGCTTCCATAGATGTGATTGTCGGGTGTAAGGGACACCAACACATACTACTGCCAAAGACTGACTTGTCAGCAAAGAGGTCACACTCAACGGTTCTGAAACACGTAGTTGTGTTCTAAGTTCAAATAATACAATATGCAGCTGTTGTTATTTCGTATGTTACAAGATACGGCTGTTTTCATTTCGTATTTTACAAGATACAGCTGTGACCCAAATTCGTATATTATGCAATGCAGCTGTGTTTTCTTGACTTCGTATATAACAAGATACAGCTGTGTTTTCTTGACTTGGCATATTACAATGTACATCTGTGTCAGAAGTATAATACACGATGCAGCTGTCTTTACACGATACAGCTGTTTATATTACATCATGCAGCTGTTTCCTAAGTTAGTATATTACATGTAAGAGCTATATCCAAAGTTCGTATGTTACATGTTACAGCTGTTTTATGTTTGTATATTACGTGTTATATTGTTCTAATTTCATATATACATGATAAGCTGTGTTCGAGAACATACGTATCGTATGGGCAAATATACAAATAGATCACTTAATTAAAAAACAAATATTTAAAAATATTTATGTACATAAATGCAACTTCGATTACGTCATGAAGAAAACCTATTTCTGGTGTGATCAAAGGACAATTAATATATTGGTGGCACTAACATACTTCACCATATGTAATAAATGTTTTTCATTCAGCAGTAAATGCCTTACAAAAACGTCAAAACAAATTGGAAATTAGTTGCGATGACACACGTTAATGTCATATATGTCAGACATTTAATAATTTATCAGTATCGAACCGATATTACATTTTGACCATTTATCACATTATACTGTATTTAAAAAAAAACTTTAAAAAAGCACCATCACAAATAAATTAATGTATGTCTGTTCATGGAACGAAGACCAAATTTACCGTCTTGCCAGCTGGCTAAGGAGTTGCATGTACTTGTGTTCATCTTATCGAAATATGTCGTATTGTTCTTACACGTATTCAGTGTTGCCCACTGCTGACAGCAATAACACTGCTGACATGTTTATATGCCAAAGGAATAAAATATATTGTTTATATACGATTATATATATATATATATATATATATATATATATATATATATATATATATATATATATATATATATTAGTGTTACTTGTATCATTTCGATAGCTTTTGGTCACAGTACAGAACCCGTAGGAATGATATGTTAAGTGGGAGGGAGGGGCACGCACGCTATAGTGAGGGATGGGCTGGGGACATAAGCACATTTCAAGTGATTTATATGTACAATGTATATTCTAAATGTTAGGGGAAAACAGTAAATGTTTTGTGTGTTAAGTAAAAAGCAAAGCCCCCATCAACGATTCCTACGGGCCTGCGGTTGCAAAGTTTAGATCGCCATAAAGACATAACTAATAGGAAACATTATTGGCAAATACCTCGAGTTATTTTAGTTTAAGAACTATAATAATTGTCTCAGTTAATTTCAACACATCCCGGTACATCGTATTTTCCCTCACAGCCTTCTCCATTTTATTATCAGACCGGAAGGTCGACTATTGTTCCATTTTACAGTCATATTGTTTTTAAATTTAATACAGCATTTTTAAAAAACATTTAACATGCATCTGTAGCAATATATTCCAACAGACATGTTTAATTTAGTTGGACCTAGCAGTAATACAGTGATATAGTAAAATACGATTCCATGTTATATATTCTATCTAACTTAAAGCAGCCATCGAAGTGTGGCATGTTTATGTATCGTGATATTAGATTAAAATAGGGCAGAACAATTGATTTAAAAAAAAACTTAACAATGGCAATGAATACGTTTCATAATTTATGAAAGTGTAAATTGTTTCATTTATTCTAATTTCATTGCTAGGTCATAAGATATACAGTTATGTGTAAATATATATGAAAAAGAAAACAATGTATGATACAGTTGCTAATACTGTACTGTATTGTATGGTGCACTTGTTAATACTGTACTGCTGAAGTACACCTCCAAAACACTACCTGAGTACCAACTATGATGTTTTATGAACTCATTGTTCACTATAATAAGTGGCAGCTAAGACTTTGAGCTGCCTATCCCATAATGCATAATATAGTATTCGTTCGATGTCTCGACAAATTAAACCAGTCAAAGGTCTGTTATGTATTCAGCTGACTGTACATCCGTTTGTTATTTCTTTTACAGCAGTCCGTTTTATGATAAGCACATTCATAGTTTTATAATTATAAATCTATGTAATGTTTATTAAGTTCAAAGTAGCTGCTATCCAAATGTGCTGACTGAACGAATGATGTATAACGACACACCAGCACAAAAATACACAGCGGCTATTGGGTGTCTTAACTAAACAGAAATCATAATCGAATAGGATTACATTAAAGATGATCGTGGGATAGGCAGATTATCGAAATATAGAAGCATATCGATATTAAATGTAACCGTATTAACACCACCCGATATCAGAAACATGCTGTACAAAGTATACTGTTGCTAATAATATTATATAGCATAATGACCAAACTGGATAGTGTATTAGCGCTGTTTTGTGTTTTGTCAAATATGCTTTGAAACCAGTCATAATAATATACGGTTAGTTTCTCATGAATCACCATGGCAACTGTGAATACACAGTGGTGTCACCGGATGTTCATGAGAAGTGTCCACGTCTAACAATGGTAATTGAGAATTTCCGTCTTACTGTTCAGCAGCGAATATTTTGAAAGCATGCATTAACCCTGAGATATATGATCATACTATGTATACAATTGTACACAAATGCTTAACTAGCATTTACTGCTGAAACATATACTCAGACCAGTAGTGACGCAATAATTCCGCGAAACGGTTTGCGCATAATGCCTCGTATTGCCAAAAAAACGTCCTGTCAAGAGTTGTTACTGATTGGTCCGTTAGATATCACCCTTGGCAACACTGACGTTGGTTTCTCCCCCGATAGAAGCTCTTGGCACGGTCATAGCCGTATGTCCGGGAGGGGCGTGCTTGAATCTTCAGCGAGTGTTCTCTCATGTCAAACAATGACACTGATGTATTGACATTTGTAATTCAGTTTTATTGAAATTTACAAGTTTGTTGCTACTCGTTTTCTTTTCTAGCAGTTTAGATAAGGCCAGTGTAGAGTTCAAGGACGCGGAGATCGTATTAAAACAGGAGCCGATTTCACAAAACATCGCAAGATTCCGACTCGCAGTTATACCTGCCATACGTTTTAATGTGCTTGGCATATGTTTTACACACAACATTACACCATTATGGATGATTGAGCATTACAAGGACATATGGAAATTAAATATGTAAATGTCAACCTGCACATGTATATTAGTTGTATTGTTAGTAGTAGTACGAATTGTGGTTTAGTCGTAGATTTACGTTTACGTGAACACTAGTTCAACGATGTTTTGTAAAACTGGTTCCTCGGATCTCTAACAATAATCTTAATAATCAAAAGAGAATATTCTGAATGCTACTATAGGTAGACGTCGGGAATTATAAAACAAAATACGGACTAACGGACTAATCTTTTTATATACCTCACAGTGCATAATTTATTTATTGTTGTACATATTAGAATTATTGTTTGTAAAGTGGTGCATATATATCATATTATTGTGTCGATATTATTTTGTACTAAAGAGTCTGTATGAAATGAATTCCTGTTTTGATTTTGGTGTTTAATTGTTTGTGATTTTAGAAGTGGTGCTGCGGTTAATTTGTATTTGATGTTACGTGTCCATAAAGAAAAAACAACACGGTTAATGGGGTATAGTGATGTTATAAAGAACCAATACTTGACCATGTTCGTGTTCACTGTGTTTATCTTGTTTATATAACTGGTTTACTACCAAAATATCAATCAACGGTGATGGACAATGGGATGGGGTGTGGTAAATCCCTATTTTGGCTGTATTTAATACATTAATATTGTTCAAGACCCAGCAAACATTTACAGATTTTCATTTTAAATGTATTTTAGTTTTATAATAATGTTGGAAAACACATGCCGGAGCAGAGGGTTTAAGCTTTGAAACGTCTATAGATTAATAGTATACTACATAGATTAATCATATACTGCTGTCCAATTGCAGTAAACTCCATCATCAAACTTTACTTTCACGCCTTAGCTTACACAAAACCAGGAGAATATGAATTAACCCTCACGTTCTAAAAAACAAAAGCTTAAGATTGTCGATGGTTCCTTGACGTATTTTAATATACACGTATGTTGTTTTCTCATTACGACCATACATATAAAGTTCACCAATTATCTCCTGACAACCATTCTATTTTACAGTTTGTTGGGCGGGGGTGTGTTCTAAGTTTAATAATCTTTAATTCACCGTTTTCACTGTTATAAAATAGACTGTCATGTATTTGTATACATCAGAAAGATGTTTTATCAACAGTACGATATTAGCACCAGCCTGGCAAAACGTTACGATGATGCATTTTTAACTTTTGCCAAGCAATAGCTCACGTTAGAGTTAAGTGCATTATTTAATTATGTAGCAAAAGACGATTCATTGTAAATAACAATATTGTATTTCACTCTCCTTCTTGTTTGTTTTTGTGATTTTGTTGATGTTTATCGGCGGTACTGTTAATGTTAATATGTAAATAGTTAACTTTATACGTTACGTACACCATGACTGTACTACGATATTACCGTACTTATCTAATAAATAATAATGTTGTTTGGAAACGAGTCTGTCTTTATAGGTAGCACATCACCATTAATTCGTCTATGCAACTGAACACAATTTCATTGTCAGAATATATTCTGTGAAAAATACAAAATCGAGAGTTAAAGTTTGTTTTGTTTAACGAAGGAAGAAAATGTTTTATTTAACGAAGCACTCAACACATTTACGGTTATATGGCGTCAGACATATGGTTAAGGACCACACAGATATATAGAGAGAGGAAACCCGCTGTCGCCACTTCATGGGCTACTCTTTTCGATTAGCAGCAAGGGATCTTTTGTATGCATCATCCCACAGACAGGATAGTACATACCACAGCCTTTGTTACACCAGTCGTGGTGTTGTTCAACGACACCACTAGAGCACATTGATTTGTTAATCATCGACTATTATGTCAAACATTTGGTAATTCTGACATATAGTCTTTAGACAGGAAAACCGCCACATTTTTTCCCATTAATAGCAAAGGATTTTTCTACATGCACCATCCCACAGACATGGTAGCACATACCACGGCCTTTGATATACCAGTCATGGTGCACTGGGTGGAACGAGAAAAAGTCCAATGGGTGAATATGAAGAGGGACACATGAGTTTCAGGACTTGCTTTCCCGTGACAACTGCCTAAACAAAATCAACATAGGTTGACCAAGACTATTTTCTGTCGGTCATCCTCATTTTTCTATTATACAAGTGCCAGTTTACTACATGCACAGTTGTTGTCAGATGAAACTAACAATAACGAGTAACTTCAAACTGTGGGGTTTAATTAAATACTACAGATATCAACCTGCCTTTAATCATCAAATAATTATTACAATTCTGAACGACACATAAGCATACGAGGCGCGGGGGGGGGGGGGGGGGGGGGGGGGGGAGAGAGACAACTGCTCTGCTAGTGCTGGGGCAAATAATATACAGATATTTGGGCAACATGTGCTAACCTGAGACTTTTCTACCATGTATTTCCATCATTCTACCCTCAAATTAGTTCAAATCCATGTACAAAATGCGTAGTGATTCGTTTGCAACCCTATATAGCTATTTAGTAGTAACGCTAATGATAAATTATTAATAAATGGTGTTATCCAGATTCGGGCATTTTTTTTTAATTCAAGCAAAAGACAACCTGCCCGCCCCCTTCTCCTACAAAAATGAGAGCCCGTACGTCTATGGAACGACAAAACCGAAATACATGGCCTGGGCCGTATTTCTGCACAATGCAGAGTCGAATGGGCATTTGGCAAAATAGTGGTTGATTCCATACATCTATCAAGTGTCTCATCTATAAGAGGACAGCCACTCGCGAAGAGATCCTTCACTGGAGATTTCACAATTTCCTAAATCGGATTACATGTATATGGAACATGTTACAGAATATAGAACATAATATATTCACATTATTTACAATAAAGGGCACGTAGACTAACTCCATGAAAATGGCACTTCGATGAAAATTGTAAACAAACTGTTGGGACATTAAAATCTTATATCTGCCCGTGGCATTATTTGATGCTATCTTCATTGCATGTGCCACAACAATACTGACATTGCATATTTGTGATGTCATTAAAGCCCTGATAAGAATCGCACTCAACCGTTTGTATGACGGTCGTTTACTTTCTTTAACAAATTCTCAAGAGACGTCAAAGTTAGACAGGGGCGGGACGTAGCTCAGTGGTACAGCGCTCGCCTGATCTAGGATCGATTCCCGTCGGTGGGCCCATTGGGCCAT